>NC_064044.1:7011300-7113800 GCF_932526225.1 Nematostella vectensis
CTATTATATGTTTAAATTTAGATGTTCATAAGAATCGATGTTTTGAACAGACATGCTATTTGTAGACAAAACTAAAAATCATAAGCTAGATCACTCTAGTATGATAAACGTCCCGTGGAGATACTGCAAAGGCATGAGAGAATCCCTTTTTGTTCTGTCGGAGGTGGTAGATTTTTATGAGAGAACTCCCTCCCTCCCCCCCCCCCCCCCCCCCCCCCCCTGGGTACGGGATTTCTTTTGGAGGGGGGGGGGGAGGGGGGCGAATCCTGGGTATTTTTCTAGCTATTCCCGAATCTTTAATTCCAGATGCAATTATTTCCAATCTTTTTCAGGATATATAAAGACACCAGGACCTTTTTAGCTCATTGCCAAAATCCTATTATTTTCCCACAAGTCTTTGCGTGCTCCTCCGCGCCTTGCCAGAACGGGGCCACGTGTCACCTCGTCGACCTGTACATCTGCGAGTGTAGACCATCCTTCAGCGGGACCAACTGCTAAATGCTAGGTAATAACGATTACACGATGGTTGCGGGCTACACGCGGGTAACGTGATACGCGCGGGATAACGTGTATGACAGGATATACGCCTTTAAAAGATTACACGCGAGTAACGGGATACACGAGGGTAACGGGATACACGCTGGTAATGTGATAAGCATGGGTCACGGGATGCACACGGGTAACGGGATGCACGCGGGTAACGGGATACACGCGGGTAACAGGATACACGTGGGTAACAGGATAAACGCGGCTAACGGGATACACGCGAATCATGTGATAAGCATGGGTCACGGGATGCAAACGGGTAACGGGATAAACATGGGTAACGGCATACACGAGGGTAGCGGGATACACGCGGATTGCTGAATACGCGCGGATAATGTGACACATGTTGGTAACAGGATACACGCGGGTAACGGGATACACAAGGATAGCGGGATACACGTGAGTAACGGGATAAACGCATTAAACAGGATACATGCGCGTAACGGGATACACGCGAGTTACGGGATTCATGCGGGTATCGGAATAGACGCATTTAACGGGATACATGCGGGTAACGGGATAGACGCATTTAACGGGATACATGCGGGTAACGGGATAGACCCAATTAAAGGGATACATGCGGGTAACGGGATAGACGCATTTAACGGGATACATGCGGGTAACGGGATAGACGCATTTAACGGGATACATGCGGGTAACGGGATAGAGGCATTTAACGGGATACATGCGGGTAACGGGATAGACGCATTTAACGGGATACATGCGGGTAACGGGATAGACGCATTTAACGGGATACATGCGGGTAACGGGATAGACGCATTTAACGGGATACATGCGGGTAACGGGATAGAGGCATTTAACGGGATACATGCGGGTAACGGGATAGACGCATTTAACGGGATACATAAGGGTAACGGGATAGAGGCATTTAACGGGATACATGCGGGTAACGGGATAGACGCATTTAACGGGATACATGCGGGTAACGGGATAGACGCCTTCAACGGGATACATGCGGGTAACGGGATAGAGGCATTTAACGGGATACATGCGGGTAACGGGATAGACGCATTTAACGGGATACATGCGGGTAACGGGATAGACGCCTTCAACGGGATTCATGTGGGTAATGGGATTCGCACGTGTTATAAAAGTACTTTCGAGTGTTGGGCATCTTTTACAGGGGTGTCGTTCAAAAAGGAATGCATACAAATGAGAAATAAGAAAATCGAATTGGTTTATTTGTATGCAGCCCATCTTAGCCTTTACACTCCATTTTAATCACGATACCGTTCCTATTATCCTAACTTGCCCCAAACATTTTCCTTAGACGTATCCGAGTGCAAATCTTACATCACCATTAACGAACCCACCCGAGCGGTCACCCACAGTAACAACGAAACCCTTGAAGACTCCGAATGGGATCTCTTCATGGGTGTGGCGGGTATTCGGATCCCTACCTCCCGACCCCCGATTGGCAGATGAAGAACACGGACGGACAGATATGGATAAACGCGGCTAACCCATCTGTCGCAGACGGCTTGGTTTCTCGACGCGTGTGTTACCAATACGGGGGCGTGACCTGTCACGCAAAGCACCACTACGTAAAATCAACTTATACCTGGTAAAACAACTGGCGTTAGGTACTGCGTGACTAACTAAAGAAGTGAAAGAACGTTACGCGATTATCACGTGAGATTAAAGAGTGACGCACACGCTTCCCTCAATAGACTTTGCGTGACTGGCTGAGACAGGCGTCACGCGTGACACAGGCACGTCACGTGGGGAGGTACACTCACCTTAATTAAAAGCATGTTATTATATAAAAAACTGTACATATCAGATAAAGAACGCGCTGCTGTTCGTTAATGCAGTAACAATTTATGATGATTTGTCTATCTTAAATTGGCTAATCTAAGCGACTTAACTCGAATAACATCGTAGTTGTTGTATCTCTCAACTTGAAACCACTAAGGACCAAATACATTTTTCATAGGCTGAGAAAGTTGTTGTGTTATATTCTTTAATATCATCAGTTCTTCGTCTTAGGCAGTGCAAATTCGAAAGTAAGTCGCAAAACTAAACAATAATTTGCGGGTGCTAAAACCCTTGCATTCGGTCATCCTTAAATTGGTCAAACTCTTCATTTCTAGTTCCGATCTTCTCTATTTCCTAATTGGTGTATATCTTGTGTTTAAATGGCGCGTGTGTCCGCGCTCTCGTACAACGGGTTGGAGAAGTTGGTCAAATTCGCCTCGTCTTTACCGACGTAAAGCAGGTTCCCAGATTCACGAACCTGCAAAAAGACAGGCACGTGATCAGCGGGATTATTGTGAAACGAATGTGCACTCACGTGAATTATGGGGGAAAAGGTGGAGAATCTCCAACTTCGGGCCCAGGCTTTAAATACCAAAAATATCCGTGAAGGAGGGAAGTGTCGCACCCTGGGTACCAATGGGTTTTTGGTAGTGAAGCTACGCACGTTCTTAGCATGGAAACGAGGCTTGGAGCACGGGCCTCGGTATTAGCCTCGTTTTAGTGATTATATTCAGAAACCACCTGGTAATAGACTAAAAACTGAGAGGTTTTAATATTCCTTATACCTGTGGCTCGGGGGTTTCCATGGCCGGGTTGTCGATGCCGCCATTCTGCTCCACCTCTTTCATCTCGACATCGCCATTACGATCTTCCTCGATCAGCGAGAGGGAGTGGCTGCGCATACTGCAAGCAAGAAATGTCCTCAGTAATACATCATACTCAGTGACCTACCAGTGACCTATTGTAGAACAACATTGAGTACGTACGTAAACGTATCAAAGCGCCCATTATTCTCCGCGGGCATCACCAATATGACAATCACAACGTTATTGTCGCCAAGGTCAATACCATTAACACCCTTGGCGACTAACAGTATCAAGTGGGGATGGAATTGTCCTAAATGTGAGGGGACGAAAGTGGACTGGGGGGGGGGGGGGGGGGGGTTGAAGGGATCTTGATTTCGCAGGAGGGTCGAGGGTGCCTGGGGCTGACAAAGTATAAAAACTATACAATTTTTTTTTTATAATATCGTCTTTTATCAAGTAATCGATTTATACATTCAACACTTTTATAACTATTAGGTACATGTTAAAACCACTCAGAAAAGTGGGGGGGGGGGGGGTAGGGGCAAGCACCGACCTTGCCCCGCCCTCCCATATTATAAAAATCAGGATTATCACTATCAAAATCATTTCCATCACTTTTATCAACACTATTTATAATCCTCCTCCTCCTCATCATCATCATCATCATCATCATCAGCAGCAGCAGCATCATTGCCATTACCATATCCAACAACAATAACATTAATAACAGCCACAGCAATATAAGAACAATATTAACTAAGGTATAACAAAATAATATCTAATAACAAAATAAAACGACAAGAACAAAAGAAAACAAACAAACAAACAAACAATACCTCCTATCTTTCCCTGAAGAGGACACTCTTCTCCTCTTTCCCGACTGCTCTGCCAGTCTACAACAAAACGATCCGGATATTGCATAACACGTATAAACGCCAATTTTATCATTACTAAGCTTTACTGTAGATAAGAAGAGCTGAATGAGGAAAAGGAGAGACAACAAGACAAGACAGAAATAAACACATTCCCATTCTGGACCCATTGCTAACATCTAAATTCGCAGTTTCAAGCCCGTCTTCCAACCAAATATTCAAACAACCTCAGCCCTCACCAGCCATAAAGAGATTCGCTGACCAAATCTGCATAGAATTTCGTATATACAGCAACCCTGTTTAGCTTTTTAGCTACACTAAGTAATCAATGGCTCTGTGAGCCAACTCGTGAATGCAAATTGATTTTCTAGTTATTTTATTTTGAGCATAAAAGATATACAGGATACTTAACAAAGCATGAACAAATCCAAGATGCTGAGAGTACATAAAAATGTCCTTATAACTTTTTTCTTTTCGATGTCATGACACACCAAGAACAGTATAATTAATTATTATTATTACTATTACTATTATTATTATTGTTATTATTATTATTATATATTTTTATTTTATTTTTTTTCTATTTTTCTCTTTCGCATAATTTTTTTTTACTATTTTTAATTTTTTTTTACAATTTTTAATTCTTATTGCTATCAATTTTATAAACAAATTTTTGTAAATCATATTTTAGATTATAATGTTATATAGTGAATTTTAATAAAATTTATTATTATTATTATTATTATTATTATTATTATTATTATTATTATATAAGCAAAAAATAAAAAAAAATATCGTTATTCGAAGAATAAGCGAGGGCCATGTGTAGTGATTGTACAAGTTTTGTTTGATGTTAAGTTTAGCTGATTGGGAAGTATTGTGAAAAATTAATTTGTGGAAATCTATCCTCCTCTTCTATTTTGTCCTTCTAACAGAGGCTTTTTTATAACCCTGCCATAAGAGGCTTTTCCCTCTTGTGTTTCTCGGACTTAAAAGTCACAGTTTTGGATAGTCGCTCTTTCAGCCCAAATTTAAACAAACAACGTGAAAACCCAGAGACGGGGATCGGCAAGTACTAAAACAAAGAGAATTAAAAGATTTCCTAGCATTTTACTTGTTTTGTTTGCAAACTAACAGCTTGACTTGGACTGAACCGTAGAAGACCGATTGACGTCAGTGACGAAGGCGCATGCGCACGCTCAACCCACATGGAAGACTTTTCTGAAGAAACTAGCTTATATATATACACCCGAAACGATCACAGGTCTATGAGAATGCCCTTTTATAAAACTAGGCTTTAACCAGAAGTTGAACACCGGAAGTATATATATATGATCTTGAGTCTGCCCTGCTGCCCTGAAGAAGTCTTATTAAAGACGAAAATTTGGCAGAGTCGATTTCCAGTTTTTGGTGTATTGTATTCATTGTTCTGGTACGAGATCGCGACAGTTTGGGCTTTTTGATTCTATTTATATGATCTAAGGATTGCTGTTGCTAAAGACAGAAAAAACACAAAAAGTTTACGGATGATCCATCCAACCATCCGACGACAGTGCTGAATAACGTATGCGCATGCGCGTGTTCTGGCGAAAACAAACAAAATCTCAGTGTTGAATCGTCCGAGTAAAGGTACGAAAGGCTCACTTCGGTCGCTGTTTTGACTTACTGTACAGCATTAAAACCATGCTGTACAAAAGATGACAGATTTGTTTGATAATGAGGGAGTCGTAAAGAAAATTATAGCCTTAGGTTTGGTCTAGTTTTCTTAGCATTCGTCGAAATGTGAAAGTTCGCCGGTAAAACGCCGCCATTTCAAAACAAAAAGGCTAGTTTAACCGCGCGGTACTGGAACTAGTCTTGCGTTTTTCAGTACTATACTGTCCTATCCGGCTATCCGACGATCGAGTGACAAAGAAGTCCAGGGGTGGATCCAGGTTTTTGAGTGAGTAGTTTCCACCGAAACACCAACAATAGGGGTGTTTGGGGGCATGCTCCCCCAAGAAAATTTGAAATTTCAAGCTCTATAAATGCCATTTTCTGCATTTTCAGAAAAGTTAATTACCCCAAAAAGAACAAAAAAACATGCTATCATAAAGGCAAAAAAAGTTTTATTTTGTTGAAGGTGGTACATGGAACACCTTGCTCTACAAAAAGTTTCTGGTATCCAAACCGGTGCCACTGGTCTATGTGCAAGCCTGTGGTTGGTCCTTGGTCCAGGAGTTTTCAAGATAATAAGAAAAAAAAAATTCCAATATTAATATCATATGTCATATACAAAAGATATGTACAAATTATAGACAATATAATTTGAATAAAAACTCCCCTTTTTCATCCTTGGGGACTGCAGTAACTGGAGCTCTGGAGAAAAATACAACATTAATATCAAGTTATAAAAATGAGAAGTACTAAATGATTATAAAATATATATATAATTTGAAAAATACTCCCCTTTTTTATCATTTGAAACTGCAGCTTCTGGAGCACAGGGAAATGTTTGTAAACCATTTGAGCTTTACATGAAATCCCAGTGTCAATAGAAAAATTGAAATAATCACTAAATAAAAAAAACATCTAGAAATGACTTTTTAAGAAAGTTATACAGGCACCAGTTTGAGTTTCTGTAGCTGTTATCCATCAGTTTAAGGGTAAGACCCAGATGGAACATAACTCACAAGCCCTCTAGAAACAGATGGTGCAAAAATTTAAGTTAATATGTTTGCCATTCTCATTCTCCTAGGGTGCAATTGAGCAAATAAATCTATTATTCTGTCCAGGTCTAAATCCATGTCTTTGTGGGTATACATTAGTGCCAGCCCATTCAATCTGTCCTCAGTCATTGTGCTTCTCAAATAGGTTTTAAGATTTCGAAGGGATGAAATGGATCTCTCACAAGAAGCAGATGAAATTGGAAGTGTGATCAGGATCTTTAACATGAAATAAATATTGACATATGCATCTGTCAATATCCTCCAGTGTAGCCTAAGAGTGTCTGGAATCACTTCTCCTCTGTTATCCCTCCCCTTTCATAATCTCTCCCATAATAAAAGCTCTGCCTGTAAACCTATATAATTTGGCATGTCCTGTCTGTAATAGTTACAAAATTCTAAAACATTAGGCTTCCAGTCATCAGTAGCAATCAAAACAGAGGGTATGATCGAAATACCTTTGTAGCAGATAAATACATCATCCTTGAATCTAGAATCGAGCTGCTCGAGTACATGGTCTAGGAAAACTCTGGTCAGATTTATCTTGTTAATAGTCTTCAGGATTTGAAGCAGGAGCATTGGGTCTATGTGTCTGTCTCTGAGCTACCCTTGGCATATCTGGTTGTACATCTACTTGTCTTGGTGTGTGGCATCAATGTCATTGCTCATTTCTGTGAGAACTGATATCAGAAGAGCAAGTTCTTCTTTAGCTTTCAGGATATCCATAGCTTTACTTTGCAGCTTCACTGTAAGTCGCTTAGTTAGTGCCAAAATATGTCTGACAATAACAATAGCAACAATAAAGGAAAAGTTGATAGCATTAAGTAATGATTGGGCATCTTGTCTGCTGGTAGGATTCCAGTTGGTATTTTCATGCTTGTGTCTGTTCATTGAGATATCTTCTAGTGTAGCTGTGACTGGATGGGAAGCTCAACTATTCGGTCCATAGCATCTATCCTTTCAATCCATCGGGTGCGGCATACATTAATTAAAGCAGTGTGGGTTTTTTTTTTGTTTTTGTTTTTTTGCAAAAGTTCTATGATCTTGAATTCTAAATGTTCTTGTCGCTTGGGAGAGTTGTCAAAAAATTAAAAAAGCTTTCGCACAACATCCATCATGTTTCTGACATTTGGTATTTGGCAGGTATTGGCAATACACAAATTCAGCTAGTGATTCATGCAATGGACAAAAATTGCCTTCTCATGTTCTGCTCTGATTAACGAGGAGGCTCCATTAAGTCGTCCAGCCATATTGCCAGCGCCATCATAACATTGGCCACGACAGTCTTCCATCATCAATCCTAAGTCTACTACAGCTGCAGTTATAAGGTCTTTGATGGCCTCTCCTGTTGTTCCCTCCTTACAAATATAAAATCCAATAAATTCTTCTCTAAAGTTTTTGGTTGAGTCGAGAAATCTAATCACAACAGAAAGATTTTCTTTGTTTGCTATATCAGCCACTTCATCTGCCATTACAGAAAAATATTTACTATCCCTCATTTCTTGAGATAAATTATTTAAAATATGAGCACCAACAGTTGATATCATTTGATTCTGGATGGTCTTTGAAATGTATGTGGCATTTCTTGGTGCATTTTCTAGGTGCTGCTCCAGTATTTGGTCACCACTATCTACCCGGAATTCAAGCAGTGCCTGGAAATTACCAGCTAGGGCAGCATTAGTGGGGTCACTATCCCTCAAGCCCCTGAGTGGGATATTGTTTTTCCCACAGAAAATAATTGTTTTAAAAAGGGACCTAAGGATCTCACGGTTTCTAGCAATTTGCTGTTGAACGATGTTATTTAACTGCAGATTTATCGGGACAGCGTCTGTTCGCATCATTTTCTTAAATTCTTCTATAGCAATCATAGAAAATTTGTGAATTTCACAATTTCATTGCGCGTGTTTTGTAAAGCGCGAAGCGGCCGAAGTCCAATTTGTAAGAGGAGACTTCAATAATTTGTCTAACTTACTAGCGTTTCGCCCACACTGAACTCCGAAACAAACACAAGCTAAGCAAAACACTCCATTGTAATATTTAGAGTAGGCTAGCCATGGATATTTCTTTAGCCAGTTTAAAACAAACTTGCGAGATTTTCCATTCTCTATTGACACTGGGAAATCGAAAAGCTCACCTGGTTTCCATACATTTTCGATGAATTTCAACTTGTCCTGAGGCGAATAGCTGGCGATCTTGTCGAAGACTAAGCCAATGTCGTAGGGAGAACAATCCTCCTTCCGACAGACAGGAGCACGAGCCATAAAGAGTAAAAACTAGTGCAATTTGTTAACTAATTCCTTCGTAAACTCCGATGCAAGTACTGAGATTCTAGTGAAGGCAAACGAAAGAAGACCGTTGGGGGAGGTACAGACCCTTTTATACTTTTGTCGATAGTTTCCGCGGTGGTTTCCAAGTGAGTTAGCCAATCAAAAATGGTTTTGAGTGAGTTCCAACACAATGAAAAAAATTCCAGCCAATCGCGCGAGGTTTTGAGTGTGTTCCAGGGCTAACTATAATAACACCTCACCCACCCCCTCGCTTGCAAATTGGTGACAATATTTTCCGATCTTATCCGACGGATTTCCGAAGGTTCCCGAAAAGTAATCGAAGCTCAAATCCAAAGCTCGTGATCCAGGGCGCTCCGTGAAGTCGCATAAGAATAATAAAGACGATAAGGCATCTTTTTACGTGTTTAATTTAATTAAAAACCAAAAATACAGGAGATTGAATGATTTCCACAGACAAGCCAATAGTTTCTAGGGATATCGGAGTATTTTTTAAAAAGCCATTTAAGTTTAAAATAACTTGGTCTGAAAAACTTTGAGTGTGTTCCGGAACTCACGTAAACTACCCTGGATCCACCCCTGGAAGTCCCTCCAATAACTCGTAAATGCTTTGCAAGTATTCCCGAGTTAAAAAAGGAAAGAAACAAAACAGAAAAGTCTGAAGTGTTTAAGACTGGACAACTACAGCTACACTAAAAAAAAACACAAAAGGTTATTACAACACATTCTTAGTCACTCACAAACTAGGTATCATAAAGCATCTTATTGCAAAACTGATGGTTTTGAACTAATCAAGCATACAGTATGTATACAATGCCTTTTTTTACAATTTTATTAACAAGCATAGGGGGTGGTTTCAGGGCAGTCGTAGTAATCAGCACAACGATTTAACAACAAAACATAGCACAACACTTTATATAATAACGTCTGACAATTATCAAGACCAGAATGTAAGTGAATTTCATACCGTTTGCGGCGCCAGACAAGGAAAGCAACTGCAAATATGAAGAGAAGAAGAAGACCGAGCCCAAGTCCAAGAGCCCAGCCAACAGAGCTTCCAGTCCCTGAACACAAAAATACATTAAGCTGATAACAGATGGTTTACTATTACCTCTTGTTATATGTTTATGTATTGCCCTTCAAGACGGCCCCCCTCTCTGAGAAATCATGGATCTTCCCAACCTCTCCTTTGAGAATTACAAGTTTGATCATGTAGTGATGTAAATAACTGGCTGCATCAGAGTGAAGTGATGAGAACTACTGGCTTCATCAGCCTGTAGAGATCAGAATTACTGGCTTCATCAGCCTGTAATGATGAGAATTACTGGCTTCATCAGCATGTAGTGATGAGAATTACTGGCTTCATCAGCATGTAGTGATGAGAATTACTGGCTTCATCAGCCTGTAGTGATGAGAATTACTGGCTTCATCAGCCTGTTATGATGAGAATTACTGGCTTCATCAGTATGTAGTGATGAGAATTACTGGCTTCATCAGCATGTAGTGATGAGAATTACTGGCTTCATCAGCCTGTAGTGATGAGAATTACTGGCTTCATAAGCCTTTAGTGATCAGAATTACTGGCTTTAAGTCACTTGCAGATAACCACCAACCTTTGTCTTTATCGGCATTTCGTCTCCCAGACTGCAGCAGTTTGACACTCTTTAAGTTCTCATCCTCTGCGAAAAAAAATTAAAATAAGAATAGTAACGTTCATCTTTTTTATTCTCCTGGAAGCCCACCTCCTTTTAAAAAAAATTCTCATAAGGGTGCATGACTTATGCAGTGCAGGTGTTAAAATAATAAATTTAAATAATATATAGATTAAAATAATAAATAGTGTGCAGGTGATAAAAGAAAAAAAACGACATTTTGAAAAGGATAGGAAGATTGGTTGGCTGCTTCAATGAAATAATAGCACATAAACACAACAAAAATTCCAAAAATTATATTATGTGTGGTATATAGACCAAAATGTCATGTTTCACAGATATGTATTATAGAAATAGACATTATACTGCACCTACTATTCTATTATTGAAATTTGTTTGCAATATTACCTAACAGCACTTTCTCTATTTCTTCAGCAACAGCTTGAGCTTTCTTCCCTAAAGACAAAAAAAAACACTTTTACAGCACCATACTTATTCACTTGACATAATTATTAATCTTATCTAGAATAATGTAATTAAGTATTATTACACACATCTTTTTATAACAGAAACATGCAAAATTAAATTACAATACTGTGCCATGGTTGATCACTTTGCAAAATTACGTACTTACAAAACGTCAGAGTGACACCCCTTAGTCTTTTATTTAGAACTTAATAAACTTAACGTCCATTAGCAATCTCCCATAAACAACAACAACAATAACAACAACAAAACAAAACACTATTTTATCCAGTGAAAAAAGAACGTCATTCTGCTTGATCAGGATTATTATCCTGACAGAACTGTAGTTGCCAAATCAGACACACTATAAAAGAAGAAAAAGTCACTGAGTTTACTGCCCCTTTCTCCTCTGTTGGTATATAGGTGGAAAATTTCCTGGACAACAAAACTAATGGTCAATACAAGTACAGTACCATTTTCGTTATCTGTTAAGACCACTTGGACCTGGTCGCCCTCAATCCTGGAGATTGATAATTCCACTGAGGTGTCTTCCTGAAAATAAAAATTAAAATAACTAGCCTTTAGAGGTGGTAATAAAAAAAACTTCATAAGAGTGATGGTCGGGTCTAAAAATGCACTGATGGTGCAAAGAAATGACACCTTCGTCCCAGTGCAATTTTTTTTGGGGGTTTTAGTGTTGAACAGTGGAATCACAATGATAGCATGAAGTGTGTTTGGCTATAGTATGTAGGGGAAAGTTCAGTGGGTATTCTAACCTTTAATGCTCTTCTATTCTTGTCATTATTTTCCTCTGAAAATATCTTTAGAACTTTCTTCTTAAAATCTCTGAGCTTAAACCCCTCGGTGTATTTCAACTTTATCAAGGCCCCTGCAAAGAGGATAATTCAGATTTGCTGAGTGGACTTGACCCAACATTCACTACTCCATAGCCCATTAATGGCTATCTAATAAAACTCACCACAGACGGAGCAGCAAGAGCCGTCAGGGTCCAGTGGACTATCACATCTGGTTGGTTCACAACTCACAAACTTGCAGACTTTATCCCTCACCTGCAAAATGAGAAATTTGGTGTTCACAAGTGGGTATAGGGGCCTAGACAGGATAGCTATTGTGCACACACATAGACTTTGAGGAGAGGGATACAATAAATTATCTAAAGAATGCCTCCTATCAGCTTACAAGTTCATATTGAACGCCCCTTTCTAACAAACACCCCCTCCAATCTAAAAAAAAAAAAACAGAGAAATTACAGTCATATAAATACAATTTGATTGTCTTCTTGACTAGGCTACAATTCAATGTGATCCTGGATAAAATTAGCACCCTGTCTGTTATATTGTCATAGTTTATAATGAATGTCCCACTCCAACAAAAAAATCCTATCTATTGAACGATCCCCCTCAGGCCATCAAAATTCATTAAATGCCCCCTGCATTTATTAGATCATTATGGTAGATGGCCAAACAAACAACAATGATTATGCTCCAAAAGGCCCTATTATCTCTTGGCTTTTGGAAAGTACAGTTTAGGAGACATGTTAAAAGTGAAAATTGCACCAGTTTTCTTCTGATCCAGTAACTTGGTGCAATAGCCACTTTAACAGGTTACTGCTCCAGATACAGTACCCTTTCATTGCCACAGATGCATCCAGCTGGATCAGTGCATGGCTCGTTCGAGAGGCTGATATCTGTCTTGCTCAGCTTGAATTGCAATGACCCAGATTCGCTTGTGTAGTAATTTCTAAACTCTTGTGTCCTGGTAAAATGCTGAAATCAAAACAATGCCATGTCAAAACTTGTTCAAATTTTTATTGAAAGTTAAATAATAAGGAATAAGATCAATCTGTTTCTTAATAGGTTTTCTGGATGGATTTTTCTTTAATCATGCACTAATTTTTACACAATCGCATTACTTGTGCAGTCTTATATGAGCTCAAACGCAACATGTATTAACCTTTTATGAAACTTTTTATTTACCTTGCCATTGACAGTAACAGAGGCGATGTTAATAGGACCATCAGATTTCACATTAAAGGTACTGCCCTAAGAAAGAAAGCAATACAATATCAACATACACAAACTCAAATTCCTCCAGCCACTGTGGGAAGAGGGGGGAGTTTTCTAAGCCATCCAAATTCCTGACTATTGACCTGCCTACAAATCTGCAGAGAATACCGTAACAGATAAAGTTTACAGTAGCTGTAAAGATGAAAACCACATGAGAGATAAGAAAGGTAGAGAAAGCTAGATACCAAAGTTCTTATCTCAACTGAAAGTTTCTAAGGTTTTGTATTCAGAGATCACAAAGCATGTTGAAAAGTGAAGGGGCTGACAATTAAAAAAAGTGTAATATTGAAAATGAAAGAGGAATAAATCATAGTATTTGACTTTTTTCTGTGGTGGGTCCGTGGTCCCCACAGCCCTTCCCCTTCTGCGTTGCCTGGTATTGCTTTCACATGGTAGTCTAGTCAGCTAGCACTTTGTGTTCTCAACACTGGCTCCAGGTTTAAATCCTGGCAGTGACCTAGGGATCTCATGAAGCATGTTGCAAATCTAGTGTTAAAAGTGAGTTGGAGATTTTATGTGCTACCAGATAAGGACACTTGTTTAGTAACCTTGTCTTGTTGCAACTTATGGTAACTAGAACACAAACATGGTGGATCAGTCCATTACCCAAGGGAAGCTTGCTGAGTCCTGGACACAAGGGACTTGTTCAAGGTGTAGGGCAGAGTTTGCAGGTTCTGGGATTGCTGCTCCTCCGTCTTCGACCTCTCTCCAATTGTCTGGATCATACCAGGCTTTTGCATCACTGGCAACAAACTGGATATCTCCCTTATCTGGAAAGTATTTCGTAAAACGATTTCAAACGTGAAAATGTAAAATATATAATTAACCATTTTAAAAATGCCTTTCCCTACTACCAACATCTTCATCAAAATCAACATTGTGGTGTTCGGCAAGGAACGAAGCAAAAAGAAACAGACTCGTGGTCTTCCACATTTAATACAAGATGGCGGATCTCTGACATGTGTTCTACCATGGTGCATTGCGCACCTTAACAATCCATAATGCAACGCGGCGGACACTACATCCCCCCCTTACTTAGCATTAAAGTCCATACTAGGAGCTAAATAACTATAACAGCTATAGTAGGGGTCCTACGCATGTATGTAAAACTGAAAAGAAAAATAAAACTAACAAAACTTATTGTAGCACATAATCCTTAAAGCGAACAGGTTGTTGCCTAGTGCGCGCAGGTCGCTGATTGGCTAGAGAACCAGGAGACGCTGGCATTTCAGCTGTACAATCAAGTGTGGACTGGTTCTGGGTCTCAGGTGCGGTTTGGTGTTCCTGCGCGATTTCAGGTGGAGTAGGCAGCATGTCTGCGGCGACTGCTTCCTGTGGTTTGATGAACTTCTTCATTTGTGCTACATTCCTCATCTTCCTATTTCCATCAGAATCCTCCAGTACAACTGCATTACCTGTCTTCTGCAAAACCTTGTAAGCTTCAGGCTCAAAAACTGGAGAGAGTTTGTTCTCGCGGCGAGTCTGTCGCAGCAGTACTTCATCGCCTTCATCAATTCCACTTGGCTCAGCATGTCTTCTAGCATCAGCATACTCTTTCTGTCTGAGTTTTGATAGAGCGTCTCTGTCTCTAAGTTTGTGTTGCCACTCTGACTCTGTCGCTCTATCCTTCGGAATCTTTACACTAGGTAGCTTGTCTCGGAGCTGCCTTCCCATTAGGAGTTCGGCTGGCGAGCATCCAGTTGCGGCATGGTTTGTTGTGCGATACTGAAAGAGGAAATCATCAAGCGCTTTCTTCCAATCATTTCCTTGCAAGTTTGCTATCCGAATCACTTTAAGAATTGTTCTGTTACATCGTTCCACTTCGCCGTTGCTCTGTGGCCAATATGGAATTCCTTTCTTATGTTCTATGCCTAAGAACTCTAAGAAATTCTCAAATTCTTTCGAGGCAAAGGGCGGTCCGTTGTCGCTGCGAACCGTGTATGGTATGCCATGTGTTCTGAATATTCCCTCCAATGCTGTGATGACATGTGGCGCATCGGTTTTCTTAAGGAGTACTACCTCTGGCCATCTGGAGTAGTTATCCACAACTACCAGCAAGTGGTTTCCTCCAGGTATCTCAGTCAAATCTGTGGCGAGGTCCTCCCATGGTTCTTCAGGTAGTTCTGTTGATCGAACAGGTTCCGGTTTGCCACGTGGTCCAACTAGCTGGCAGGGGTAGCAGGCCTTGATGAACTGTTCAGCCTGTGCATCCATCTGCGGCCACCATAGTTTGCTTCGCAGGCGGGATTTTGTGCGCACCATTCCTTGGTGTCCCTCATGAGCTAAAATAATTGCTTGCTTCCATAGGGATTCTGGTAGCACAATTCGGTTTCCACGCATCACTAATTGTCCGGCAATCCACAACTCCTTTGACACTGCTTTGTACAAGGTACCTGTGAGGCGGGTGAAGTCTCCACTTCTAATTGCTTCGCGTACCAGAATAAGGGTTGGGTCCTTCTCTGAAACAACCTCTACATGCTTTGGGGTCATGGCGACAGGTACTGCGGCCTTTGCAGTGCTAAACACATACTCGCTGGTTGCTTTAGAATCAGCTGTCTGTACTGGACCAACTGGTAAACGACTCAGGGCGTCGGCTGAATTTTCCTTTCCGGAAATGTGCCTGACCACATAGCTGAATTGCTGAAGGTACAACAGCCAGCGTTCAATCCTAGCAGACGGGGGTTTAGACTTTGGACCTAGGACTGAAATTAAGGGTTTGTGATCAGTTAGTATTTCAAAATGGGTTCCATAAAGGAACATGTGAAATTTCTCACAGGCCCATTTGACAGCAAGGGCCTCTCGCTCGAACTGTGAGTAGCGCTGTTCAACCTTACTAAGCTTACGACTTGCGTAGTACACTGGTCGAAATTGACCATCACCAGGTTGTCTTTGCTCTAGTATGGCCCCCAGGCCAACTGGTGAGGCGTCAGTGATAATCCTGGTCTGGGCTCCCTGTGTAAAATAAGACATGACTGGTGCACATGTTAGCAAGTGCTTAATTTGTGCAAATGATTCTGCCTCTTTGGCACCCCATTTCCATTTAGCATTTTTACTGGTAAGATCCCACAGGGGAGCAGAAATGGTTGCAAACTGTGGAATGAATTTGGCACAAAATTGAGCAGAACCAAGGAAACTTCTCACCTCTGATTGGTTGGTTGGTGCAGGTGCCTCGACAATTGCTTCGACTCTTTTGTCAGATAACTTAAGACCATCTGCAGAAATGGTGTCTCCCATGAAATCCATACTCGAGGCTCCTACCACACATTTCTCATAGTTGAGGGTGAGCCCGCTGTCTTGCAGCTTTTGGACAGCTCTTTCCAGGTTCTCGTCATGCTCCTTTTGGTTCCTACCCACTATAAGAATGTCGTCATGCATGTTGAAGGCTCCAGGGCAGTCTTTCAAAACTTGCCATATCAGGTTCTGGAACTTCTCGGTAGCCATGTTCACACCGAAGAGCAATCGACAGTAGCGATATAAACCTGTTGGCGCTGCGAAAGTAGTTATGTCTCGGGACTCTGGGGATAACTCGATTTGATGGAAAGCCATGTTTAAATCCAATTTGGTGAAAATCTTTGCATCTGAGATTTCTTGTAGGGTTTCTTGCATAGTAGGTACTGGGTGTCTTTCTCTTAAGATAGCCTGATTGGCCTGGCGCATGTCCAAACAAATGCGAACATCTCCATTTGGCTTTTCGACTGCCCCAAGGGGATTGATCCAACTTGTAGGACTGTTTACCTTTTCCACCACACCAAGCTTCTCAAGTTCCTCTAACTTGTCAGCGACCTTCTGCCTGCGACTAAAAGGAATCCTACGCAATGGTTGTGCTACTGGCTTAATATTCTGATCAATATGTAACTTGAGTTTAAAACCTTTAAGCTTGCCCAAACCATGAAAAACATTAGGAAATTTGGCCTTAAGCGCTGCTTTGCTGTTTAACTGAGTATTTATAGCTGAGAAATCTGAGCTACAACTATTAACCTGAACTCCTACTTTGAGTATGCCTAGAGCTTCAGATAATTCACGACCTAACAAAGTTGACGCTTTTCCAGAGACAATGAAAAACTTTGCGCGCTTATCCACATTTGTTTCTGGTACCTGCACATTAAGCATACAACTACCCTTAAGATTTAAAGCATCACTAGACGAATATGCAAAAATTTGCTTGCTACTTGGCTTCAAAACAATGTCTCCTTTTGATAAGTCATTGAATGTCCTTTCTGACATAAGGTTACAGCTTGCACCCGAATCAATGATGACATTCTGTATAACACCTCCAATAGATATCTCCATAGTACCAGGCGGTGACTCTGTGTGCGTGCAGAATACATTAAAAACATCTTCTTCCTCTTCGCTATCAGTTTCTTGAACATCAACAGCTTCCAGTTGTCTTACATGAGATGGCTTCCTGCCCTTTGATTTTGGTCCACTTGCAGACTTTGCTTTTCCAGATGTCTGCTTTGATTTGCAGCAGACCTTGAAATGTCCAATTTTCCCACATTTTTCACATTGGTGATTTTTGCTACATCTGCAGTCAGCAGCTTTATGACCCTGCTTATTGCAACGATGACATCTGCCATCAAACTTGGGACCAGCACTGTCAGGCTTCTGTTGTACTCTCAATTGGTTAACACCACCTTGATCTGGCACAAGAACTAGTGCTTCTTTGTCATGGTACGTGTTGACAATTTCCAGGAGCTTGCTGAGAGTCAGACCTTCCTCACGAAAGAGTTTTGCTTTGAGGGGTTTATCCAATATGAAGGTCAAAATTCTATCTCGAATTTGACTGTCCTTTTGGTCGTTGTACTCGCAGTGTTCGCAAAGGGTTTGCAGTCTAATTGCAAATTGATGAATCCTCTCACCGGGTTTTGGTACCGCTGTCAAGAAGGCTTGCCTGGCCATCGGTACGTTTTTCTTGAGTTTGAAGTGTTGAGTGAGGGAGTCCATGGCTGTTTTATAGTCCTCCCCCTGTTGTTCAGCCGTAAAAGCGTGAAAAATTTCTCGTATTCCAGCTCCTGCTAGGTGAAGAAGTATTGCTCGTTGTTGTTTCGAGTCTTTGATGCCAGATGCAGTGCAGTAGAGCTCAAATTCGAACTTCCAGATTGTCCATCTTTGTTCCAGCGTGGCTGGTTCGCCAATGCAGTCGAAGGCTTTTGGCGTTGGTAATCCTGATAAACAGACGGCCATACCGGCTTTTTTTTGACAGATTTAACTTCAGTATGTGTTTATCCAGTTGTTGATCCCATCCTCGTCGCCAGAATGTGGTGTTCGGCAAGGAACGAAGCAAAAAGAAACAGACTCGTGGTCTTCCACATTTAATACAAGATGGCGGATCTCTGACATGTGTTCTACCATGGTGCATTGCGCACCTTAACAATCCATAATGCAACGCGGCGGACACTACAAACATGAGAAGTGAGACCATTATCATTACCACTGATATTATAACCTCTATCAAAGCTACCATAACAACCCACTAGTATAACATAATCACAACCACCATAACAGCTATACCCACCATAGGAAATAACATCACTACCTCCATCACAGCTATCATAACAGAACAACCATAATCACCTTTTTTTTCCTGGACCATCATCACCATCATCGCTATCATCTCCACCATCCTCACCACAGCTAGCTTAACCACTAACTATCAAAACCACGACAAATACCCCCACAACCAATACCTCCTCCACCACCATAATACACTTAGCTCCTTGTACTGTATTACACAGTAGTCTGTAAAACCATCATGATCTTTATCATTATTTTCACAAACCTGGGCAACTCTTGAAGATGGTGTTGATATCTTGAGTCAGAGACAGCTCCGCGTTATTGTAGAAAACAAGCTCCCCAGTCATAGGGAGATTCTACAAATAAGACACAGGGACAAGGTTACTGACAGGTCTTGAGTTCTGGTAGAAAAATTTGCATGTTAAATGCTTGATTTAACAAATTACTCTTTCTATTATCGAACAAAATAATGTTTACTTTTTCACTTAAAAAATAACCTTGCATTTTTCTTCTAGAAATAAAAATTCATAAAGAGCTGAAGACTGAACTTTGAAATAAGCTCCCTGCTTTGTATTAGTGCCCCTCCCCCCCCCCCCCCCCCCCCACACACACACACACACTTGTTCTAGTGCCCTGGGCACTAGACCCAGGGTGGGGGGCAGTTTGACGATAAAAACAGACAGGGCTGCTTGTCAGCTAAATCAATTTTAACCATAAGGGATAGCGCTTTGGGTGTGGTCAACAGCAATCCTTACCACCAAGGGTAGCAGAATTGGAAAAACTTTAAACACCCCCTAAGGAATCAACCCTATCTAATTTTCTGGAGAGCCCAGGGAAATAGAACAAGTATTTACAGTAGTTAGCACAGTGTTTCATTCTCCAAACATACATACCAAACTATGGACAGAGGCATCAGATGATAGGGCAATGGCAAGTGGTTTGGCAGAGAGACGACTACCAAGAAAAACATTCTGCTGTGGACAAGGGACTTTTCCTGGAGCCCAGTTTGCAGGGTTATCCCAGTTTGTGTTGGGAATCCATTGTTTGGTTGCACAAAAGACAACTTGAGCTGAAAAAAGTTACCAACTGCAAGTTTGAGAATTGTGTGATTTCTTGTCATCTTCTAAACTATAGCTTTTTTCAAAAAAGAAAAATTGTGTTTAGAATAGTTGATCCTTGCCTGCATGTTTATCGGTAATACAGGGCTATATCCCAGGATGAGGAGGGGTTAAAAAATTACCTTAAAATTACTAAGCCATGAAAAGTTGACCGCCCTAAAAAAAACAACTTCACTTGAAGATTACCCTAAAATATCAACTAACAATTAGGATTTTTCATTTTTAAGCCATTTGCACTCAATACATCTTTAGCAAGTTCAGGTCTTTTTTTCTTGCAAAGACTTTGTTCCAGCCCATAAAGATTCCAGAACTCTGATTTTAACACCAAAAAACATGACCCCTTTCATTGAAATATGTAGTCCTGCACATAGCAAACATTTGCTGAGGGGCTTTGCTGGCTTCCTTTTTTATATGACTCCTATAGAATTACCTCTAAGGTATTTAGTATAAAGCTAGAGACAAAAATCCCCAGGGGGGAGGGGGGTTCCCATGTTGACCTGATATCAGAATATGAATGATATGATTTAGGTGTTTTTTAGGGGTATTTTTCGAATTTCCGGACGAGCATCCCTATCAATTTTACCCTGAAGAACCCCTCCAGGACTTCAGACTTCTAAACAAAATACTTTGAAAAATGGCATTCTAGACTTTGTTATACAAATGGGGTACTTAAATCTGCTTTTTGGTATTTTTAGGGGTAATTTTTGCTTCTGGGGTAGCAATTTTTGGCGTTATTTTTTTAATATCCCGACAAGCATCCCTATCAATTTTTACCCTGAAGAGACCCCCCCCCCCCCCCCCCCCTCACCAAGGCAAAAATTCCTAGTACCGTTTTTGTAAGTTCTCTTGCACTTATACTGCGTTTGTTGCTTTTTTGCATCTTCCCATTACAAATAATATTTGCTAAAATAAACATCGCTAGAACATTATAACATAAAATTATCAGGTGAATTTACTGTTGCGCAGTGTGAGCTGGTCATGTTTGAGTGGCAAAAATTGATTTGCTTCGGTTTTTTTGTCAATATAACTATTTGCCAGTGACCTTGAATTAACAAACTCACCACACAAGGCGCTGAACACAAGCCATTGCAACGTAGTAGCAATCATTTTCGGAGAATTCCGTCAAACTAGATAAAACGCACGCACGTAGTGCTGAAGATCGAAGGAATGTTGATCCGAAACTAACTGCGCATGCGTAATCGAAGAATTCCAATGATGATCCGTGATGGTAACACTCTCGGGTCCCCTGATCGATTCCAAGATGGAGGACATTGTTAGAAGTCGTGCTGAATTTTTCGATCTCCCATGGGAAGATGTAGTGTTTTCACATATTCTCTCGCACCTCAAGCTATCTCAGGTATTCCTTTTGCGTCGGGTTTGTCGAACGTTCCATGAAATGTGCTCCGTGTATTTTAAAACGAGCTCGAGTTTGGACTTCAGTGGCGAAACAAGGTTGACTTCAGAAGCTCTGCGGATAATTACTCGAGAAAATATAAGTTTGCAAAAGCTTGTACTTAAAAACTGCAAGAACCCTTTAAAAGAGGATGCATTGAAGGATATTCTTCAGAGAAATCCACGTCTCATAGTGCTTGATCTAAGTGGTTGCTCTACTCTTACTAATCTTACATCTTTCACGATTGCCGAGTTTTGCCCTTTATTGAAAGAAATTCGATTGTCAGAGTGTCGATGGGTTTCCCCAGATGGGATAATCCAAGTGTCCTTGTGTTGCAAAGACTTAGAAATCGTCGATTTAACAGGATGTTGGGAAATAACTGATCATTCCGTGTGCTCTCTCGCGTCATTTTGCAACAAACTTAAAGTCATTCTTCTTAATGGCTGTTACAGCATAAGCGATGACTCTGTCCGGGCCATTGGCCGTTTGTGTCCGAGTTTAACAGATCTTGGACTATGCGGATGTTGGCGTGTCTCAAACCCGGCTATATCCCATATTGGGGAATATTGTAGCAAGCTTAAGTTCCTGGCTGTTAAAGACTGTAGGGACGTAACCGAGGCCAGCCTTGCGAGGTTGCGGGCGCGAGGAGTTGAGGTTGATATCGCTAAACCAATGGGTCGATACTCTGGCCTGTTGCCGCTTCATATGCACCATGTGCCCATGCCAGAATATGCACACTGGAATGTGCCTTCTTTTAATTTGAATACTTGAATCTTGATGTAAGCAGAACACTATTAAGGGGATATCATAAAATATCATAGCGAACTTTTTATAACCATAGTAAGTCAAGACTTTTTGTATGTCACAATACCCTAATTCTAGCAGGTTTCTTATGTAAGATCATGTAATGAAACGAGTTGGGGCCAAAACAAATGCTTGGTGATGTTTTAATATTTAAGTTTATTATTCATTTTCATAAATCATATTGATTGTAATGTACACAATTATAAGACAACTGTCAAATTTTAAAAAGATAAAAATCATCATCATACACAAGATATTTTTCTGACTCAATTTGTCTTAATTAAAATTTATGTTCAAGGCAGGGAAACCCTAGACTATTACACTGATTTATCAGAACTTCAGTGATCAGAGGGGAAGTAAAGCAAACCATCTTGGAGTGTCTGAAAAGAAACCAGGCTACTAGGGCTTTCGCAATTCAAAAAGAATTTTGTCGCTTTAGTACTTATCAAGGGATGTTAGAATCAATTAATAAATATACAGTAGATACCAAATCATAAATAATTTGCTCAAAATTCAGTCAACCAAGATCAATTATATTTTATGATTTGATTAGCACTTTTTAAGGTTGTGTCAGTAAGTTGTTACAGAAATTCAGATTTTACAGTGGAATCCCAATAACTTAAACCCCCTACTAACATGCAAATTTAAACTATAAACTCCCCAGTGTTAAACACTCCTTTCTCGTGGGGACTTTTAAAAGACTATGAGTTCCCTAAATACCCTCATTTTTTTAAGGGTTAATGTTAATGGTGTTCCACAGTACATTGAATATTGATAAAAGATTAATTTAATACTTCTTTCTATATATATTTCCCTAGATGTCCTATCAAACACACATGCTTTCTACATTTATATAATTTACAATATCATACTTTTTTCTATTATACTCCAGCAAGGCATTGTGGGTCCATGGGGTACAGTGTTAACTCCCCACCCCCTTTGTACTAAGATTTTAGAAGAAATGTATTGGGGCTAAAACCACATATTTGGCTTCTGCCATGTGTCATTTATCGACGTTCCCAGATCCACCCCTGTAAGAATTGAGACAAAGACAAGCAATTCTCCTCCTATAAACTGTTGCATACATGTATTAAGCTAGTATATTCATTCTTTGCTTGCAATCACCTTAAAAATATTGTCAAAACACTTTGACAATAAATGAAAAGGTTATAGTCCAGTTTTAAAATTCTACTGTGGTCACAACACAGAATTAATAAGTGAACATAAATGCACATAAATCCACAAGTGTAGTATTCTTAGTTTGTTCAAATGGTTTCTTGCCATTAATTAGCTAGACTTTTGCCGTATTTATACATCCTTTGTATACCTTTCCAAGAACAGTGGAATTCGTAGACTGGACAATTAGATGGTGACCTTCAAAAAGGGTTATGAAAAAAGAAAGTACAGTAAAGGGAAAGACCTTGAATATCATTTATACAAAGAATTATCCCCATTAAGCCCCAAAGAGAGGTCACCTCCTCGGTTCCTCCATCAATGAGTTGACAAATAGTGACAATGCAAACAAAGTATAGTCTAGTTCTGTCAACCTAGATTTGTTGTGTTATCTAACAGATGACTGACGCTTTTTCCCAATAGACAAATTCTCCTGTGGAGCAATGAAAAGAGATTAAAATGTAGCATGACCAATTCCATTACTACACAATTTATTTGACAGACAGTTATTTCTCACCAGCTTCCATTGCAGCATTTTAATCCAGTCTTCAGCTTCTTGGGCGGAATTTGCAAAGCAGTAAAATGTCCTATATGGCATTACAATTCTGTAAGAGAAACACAGGGTTTATGGTTAAGAAAGATTTCTCCCTGTGGTTGTTTGTAGCATGTGTAACCAGTCATAGATATCACAATGGGAGAGGATTTTGCGATTCTTTACAGCAAGATCAAGAAAACGGTGAACACTGGAAATATGTAAGGAATGTTTTTTCGACCAATCACTCATGAGATATTCAAACAGTCAATTAGAAACATAACTCAACAAGTCTCAGTTTCTGAATTTTGGCGTCTGATTTGTCAGAAGAAAATAAACATTTAAAAAAAACACATATTTTTAGGTGTTCACGGTTTTAATGGTTGCACTGTAAGAAGATTACACTGCTTCTTTTGCAGACAAGAGAGGAGTGCACATAAACAACAAAACAAGAACACAATTGACAATGTTGAATCCTTCCAGAAAAAGCTGTCTTCAGTGCCTGTTTTTCTCAGCTTATAGTGTTTATAAGATGATTGATTTTGCTAATGGGTATGCTATCCATGGTGGTAACAAAGTACAGTTCAGTGACCCAATCTTTTAAACAAACCAAACATAATGTAATCTTACCTAAAACAGTTAGCTTTATTTTGAGAGTCATCTTTTGCCACTTCATAACATGCCTCCAGATCTAAAACTTTGATTGGTTCTCTATCCTGTAATAATAAAACATGATTAATATTAAACAAATAAAAGGTATTGTATTTTCTTAGGTGTATAGGGTATGATTTATGTTTCCTTGGTTGATCTGTATTTTTCCTAGTCTTACAGTCTGTCCTTTCATGTCTGTAGTTCGTAATAAATAGGCAGTAGTCAGTATCCACTTCAAAACCATAGTATGATAAGCATGCCTGTCAACCTCCAAAAATCTTAAGGCTTGGGGGGAGGGGTGGAGTATCTTTTTTTGGGGAAGGGGTGGGTATACCCTCATGGGCGTTTGTCGTATAGAAGGCTCTTGCTCACAAATCCACTTATATATCTCACAAGGGTTTTAGATAAATTGCGCTCCCAAGGGAATTATTCTAATGGGAAATAGGCAAAATGTCGGTTTTCTATAGAATTATTTTTTGGAAGCGATAAAAATCGCAAAAAAGCGGGAGATTTTGTGCTCAACGCGGGAGAGTGGAAGAAGGGGTCCAAAATCTTGAGACCTCCCTGATGTGAGAGAGTTGACAGATGGATGAGTAGATGAAAGAAATAACCACAGGAAACTCACATTTCAAAATAAATTTCTATATCAGTTAATATGTGACATTAGCGAGACAGATTCAATTCAATGTAAGTTTCTGTCTACAGTAACTTGGCACATACTTGTGATTTATATTCTGATGTAATAGCTTTAAATACAATAAACGCCGAGTCTGGCTCCATGCTGTATTTCTCTACAGTTTTACTTACGCCTTTTGTCTTATAATATCTCAACTCATTCTTGATCAGTACAAACCATCTTGTTCTCCAGTTCTGCAAAACAGCAAGCATCAAGATTATATTTATTACTATCGTCAGATTATCATCAACATTATAATTATGTTCATCACTATAATGCTGCTGCTATCAATTGAACCAAACACACTACAGCCTTACTCCTCAATATTTAAAAGGGAACATACAAAATTGAAAAAACGAGCGACACAAAAAGCTCTGCGCAGGAGGGTAAGGTTTATATTGTTATAAAATATTAACCTAATGGAATTTAAAGTTTATTTTTTTAAACTTTTATCATGCGACATTTTATCAAGTGACATTTTATTTCAATGTGTATATGATCAATTTGAAAAATCATTAATTGTGTTTTGACATTATTATCTGTTTTTAATGAATTCAAATGGTATTAGGTACAGTATTTTATTATAAACCAGTTTTATAATCATTTTTTTTTCATTTTCTCACACCAGCTTCCTTCTGCTATAGTTAACAAAGTAGGACCAGCCAGAAAAAGAAATCCCTGATTTCTTTAGACATGAACTGTACTGAGAATGATTATGAAACTGGCTTACTTTTTTTTATAATGGTATTCAAATAATCACTTTGACTCACTTTCTATAAAAGACAGAGCAGCCCCAATGGTCGGAGAGATTGCAGGAAAGTGATCATCATATGTCAGGGGTAAAATGAAAATAATAATACAAACTTAACAAAATTTAGAGTGTCTTACATGTGGAAAACTGATCAAAACATCTGTTTAACATTTTAAAGTGTGAAGGATATGAATACCTAGTGATTGCATTAATAAGTGCATTTTTTTAGTTAAACTAGTTCAATGTAACGTTTACCATTATTTCATAAGAAATAGTAGAGTCATATAAAGGAGATATGATATTTAATTGAAATGAATGTAACAACTGCAGTGTTGGTAAACATAAGAATGGGACAGAAACCACCTAGTTTAAGGTTTGTGTCATTTAATTTAAATATTTTTTCAAGAGAAAATCATAGTGAAAAATTTAAAAAATAAACATGCAAAAAAATACTCACCTTAACTGTTCCTCCCAATTTTGTGAGGTATCCTTCTTTAGATCCAAACTTTAGGAAGAAATAAAATAAACAAAGATGGTGAATGGATAGGTATAAATAGATGGGTAGAAGAACGAAGAAAGAAGAACTGAGGACTGAAGTAAATTTTGTACATGGAATCTAGATTGAATATTACAGTTTTGTCTTCGAAATCAAGTTAAAAAAAATGTGCGACATTGTTAAGTTTCTTCCAGGCTGTACTGTATGTTCAGTGATGGTTGTTCACTTTTCTCCAGACCATTAACATTAACATTGACATAATCAGCATGGGCACTCCAGCCTTCCTCCTATCTTTATCAAAATTCAAAAAGAAATGTATGGGAGAGGCAACTACTTTTCATAAAAAGATTTCGGATAGGAATTTTGGAAAATGAAATAGGGAAATAAAATTTTCTGTAATAATTTTTTTTTTTGCTGAGACTAACAGTACCAAGGCAATAAAGGCAGAGCTGTAGCAGGCCTAGAAATATAGGTGGGGCACAATACAGAAAAAATAAGAAAATAAGGGGTCACAGCCACTCCCCTACTAGTCATTTTCTTATAATTTTTTTAAAATATTTGGGGGGGGGGGCCCGTGCCCCCAATGCCCTACCCCCCTGCTTCGGCCCTGAATGGTTATAAATATAGTTTGTATGTGACTCACAGATTGTATATGTCCTTCTGTTGGGGATTGGCCTGCACGGTTTTTACCCCACTCTGCATGAACTCTCACTTTTTCGTACGTTGATGGCTCATCAATGTCTCTTGGATATGGATATTTCAAAAGGGTTAAAACTCCTGAAAAACAAACAGAATGTAAAATTAGTTTCCCTTCCTCTACAAGATGGCAGCCATGATGCACTTGAGGCTAGTTTTTCGCTGTAAAAACACCGGGCCTGCATTGCAGGCTATACTAAAGATATAAGTATACATTCTTCTTAAATATATACACGGCAAAAAAAGTCGAGTATTCTCAGATATACTCCCAAGGGCAGATTTAAGTAAGATTCGAAATCTGCCTCTGTCTTCCTTGCGTCTTCCCCCTAGGGGTAAATATTCCCGTGTCTTCCCTAAGTATTCTCCGAATATACTCAAGACTATAAATTACAACAAGTAATACCCTAATATACACCGTGTGAAGACACGTGGAAGATGCGAGTATGCATCTAATTTACACGACATGGAAGACAAGGTGCATACTAAGTGTCTACCTCATGTCTTTCCCAAATAATCCACGGGTGTAAACTCGTGTTTTACACAAGTCTTCCCCAATGGTAAGACATGACGTCGACTCCGCGTCTACTCGAATATTCTACAGTGTAAGATCTGGAATATGCCCCATGTCTTACGCACATATTCGCATGTCTTCATTACCACCCTTTGGTAACCCCCCTTTTGTTCGTATTCGCATGCCTTCCCCTAATAATCCACTGGTGTAAACTCGTGTATTCTACAAGTCTTCCCCGGTGGTAAGACATGAGGTGGACACCGCGTCTGCTCGAATATTCTACAGTGTAAGAACTGGTATATTACCCATGTCTTACGCACATATTCGCATGTCTTCATAACCCCCCTTTGGTAACCCCCCTTTTGTTCGTATTCGCATGTCTTCCCCTAATAATCCACGGGTGTAAACTCGTGTTTTCCGCAAGTCTTCCCCGGTGGTAAGACATGAGGTCGACTCCGCGTCTGCTCGAATATTCTACAGTGTAAGAACTGGTATATTTCCTATGTCTTACGCACATATTCGCATGTCTTCATAACCCCCCTTTGGTAACCCCCCTTTTGTTCGTATTCGCATGTCTTCCCCTAATAATCCACGGGTGTAAACTCGTGTATTCTACAAGTCTTCCCCCCGGTGGTAAGACATTAGGTGGACACCGCGTCTGCTCGAATACTCTACAGTGTAAGAACTGGTATATTTCCCATGTCTTACGCACATATTCGCAGGTCTTCATAACCCCCCTTTGGTAACCCCCCTTTTGTTCGTATTCGCATGTCTTCCCCTAATAATCCACGGGTGTAAACTAGTGTTTTCCGCAAGTCTTCCCCGGTGGTAAGACATGAGGTCGACTCCGCGTCTGCTCGAATATTCTACAGTGTAAGAACTGGTAAATTTCCCATGTCTTACGCACATATTCGCATGTCTTCATAACCCCCCTTTGGTAACCCCCCTTTTGTTCGTATTCGCATGTCTTCCCCTAATAATCCACGGGTGTAAACTCGTGTTTTTCGCAAGTCTTCCCCGGTGGTAAGACATGAGGTCGACTCCGCGTCTGCTCGAATATTCTACAGTGTAAGATTCCCCATGTCTTACGCGTATATTCGCATGTCTTCATTACCCCCCTTTGGTAACCCCCCTTCTGTTCGCATTCGCAAGTCTTCCCCTAATAATCCACGGGAGTAAACTCGGGTTTTCTGCAAGTCTTCCCCCGTGGTAAGACGTGAGGTGGACACCGCGTCTGCTCGAATATTTTACAGTGTAAGATCTGGTATATTCCCCATTTCTTACACGCATATTCGCATGTCTTCATAACCCCCCTTTGGTAACCCCCCTTTTGTTCGTATTCGCATGTCTTCCCCTAATAATTCACGCGTGTAAACTCCTGTTTTCCGCAAGTCTTCCCAGGTGGTAAGACAAGAGGTGGACACCGTGTCTGCTCGAATATTCTACAGTGTAAGATCTGGAATATTCCCAAGTCTTCCGCATGTATTCGCAAATATTTGTACTTATAGCAAAACCGGTACAGGGGCCAGCGGATTATTTCATTTCAAAATTTTGGCGGTCTTAGTTGGTTAACGGTTAACCGCCTCAGCGTTACGCGTGTTATAACTTTGTGTTTTGCCTCTACCTCGAATTCCTATCTTCTTCATGACGCAGATACAGTGGAATGCATATTATAAAGTTAATGGTGAGTTAAGAATATATTTTGTGGGTCAGGATATTCAGAGGGGAAAGCTTCGATAACGGTTGAAACAATGTCCTAACAAACTAAATTATTAAACTTACAATACCATTTAGCCAAGCTATTTATTTATAAGGAGATAAGCCAATAACCTTTAATTTTTTTGGATAACAGCGAAGCAAACAAAGAACTTATTCTGTTATGATTTATATTTCGTTCGAGGCTTCGGTAGTGCGATACCAAGCTATTAATCAGCAGCTGACACGCTACTGGTTCATCACTCAGTAAAGAGATTATTAGCTCTGAGGATACTATTTATAAACTTATCAATTTTGCTGTGTAGAGTATTCCTGAGCATTGTAATAATAATAATAATCGATTTTTATAGCGCCACTTCTACTATGAATCCAGTGGCGCTTTACAATATAAAAATTAAGGTAACAATATTTTATATAAAGTATTTAAAACTTAGTAACTTAGACTAAACTAGCTAACTAATTAGCAAACTAACTAATTAACTAACTAACTAACTGACTAACTAACTAACTAGCTAGCCTAGACTAACTAACTAACTCATAGCATCTTTGCCCATCATCAATGGCTCTCAGAATGTCATTTTGTATGCGCGTAAGGGCTGTCTCAGTACTATGCCCTTTTTTGTAGGCCGACTGATAGATCTCATGCAAGCCCCCGCAATCAAGATGTTGGTTTAGTCTATATAAAATAGTCTATATAAAAACTAGGCTGGATAACAATGAACTTTTATCACTTTTGCTGTCTAATGTGTTGCTCTTGTTTTGTTTTTCTTTGTTTTTAAATACAAATAGTAGTACTGATACTTAGGACTGCCTCACTAAGTGCTGATTATTGATGTAACGCGAAATTAGCTATAGAACGTATTTACATGATTGTATGATTTTATCACTGGCTTAGCAACCCATCTACTTCTACAGAAGAATGTTATGGGATTTGTTATTCTGAAGACATTATGCACTTGTATTTTACATTTCACTGACTTACATGTAAAAAAATTGTTAATAAACTATTTTTAACATGAATATTATGTCCAAAGTTTTACTGTCTCCAAACGCAAATTATCACCACGTTTGCCTGATGGACACGAGTTTGCGCCAGCGAATACTAGCGAAAGCGCTTGTCTGCACTGCGGAAGAATACCATAGGAAAACTAGGGGAATATTTAGATATGCACATGTAATCACCTTGTCTGTACTGCGGAAAAAACGCGCTTACGCTAGCGGATACTAGCGTAAGACGCAGCGAATACTCTAGTAAGGGCAGATAATCACCCATAGGAAAACCTAAGGAATATTTAGGTATGCACATATAATCACCTTGTCTGCACTGCGGAAAACACGCGCTTACGCTAGCGGATACTAGCGGAAGACAAGGCGAATACTTTAGTAAGCGCCTAATAATCATAGGTAGGAAGACGTGCGGATATGGTACGTTATCGCTCCCTTCTACCCGTGTAAGACCTGTGTAAGACACAGAATGTTCTCTCGGGCAAGACGCGCGCAGACAAATGGAATATTACAAATTTGCCCCGGATATTCCACATGTCTGCACTAGGTGCAAACTCGACTTTTTTTGCTGTGATAATTATACAGAAGATCCAATGTAACATTTTCCATGAAAAAACGAAGTTGACAGGTTAACGAACTGATAACTATATATTTTAAATTTTCTTGTACCACACCTCAGTTGAAGGGGGGCCTTTTCCTAAACAAGCCTTTTCCTAAACAAGCCGTGCATGCTTGTTGCGAAATTACAATTCAACAATTAGGGATAGCGGATAGGGTATTGTGGACATCAATTTTTACATCTAAGAGATGACCAAATAAAAATATTACAACCCTCTTATCAGAGATTTTTTCAGGTTTTCTATACTTGATGGGAAACACACAAACAATCTTCTGCTATCAAATAAATCTATTTTTGCCCACAACCACCTTGAGACAGCCATTGGGATTGCTAACTTAAAAAATGGCCCTAGCATTTGGGCTAATTTAACATCCTAAGGGATAGAAGAGGCATATATGTAACTTTTTTGGAGGAGTCAACTGTGTGTGTGTGTGTGGGGGGGGGGGGGGGGGGGTTAGCTGTGCACTCAATGGCATTTCTAAGGAAAGTACATAAGAAAAATGGACACTTGTAGTACCTCTCTGACAACATCTACAAATATGACAGCTTAGGAAAAAAGAATTGAATACAACAAAACCTCACTCATACTGTACCTGATTCACCTCCGACGAGAGGCTTATTTTCAAAGTGTTGGACAAATTCATTAAGAGTTGTGAATTTGCCCATTCCAAATGTGTAATGATGCCCTTCTCGGCCAATCTGAAAATGCTTTACTGAGTCTGCACATCTGTAAGAGCAAAGACATTTTGTGCACCAGTTTTAAATAGTTTATAAAAAGGAGAGTATAAAAAATTGGACTTCTTTGTCACCAAGGGAAATGATTGCTATAACAGAAATATTCTTTAATTGCACTATGTACTACTCTATGTTAATCTAATAAATCAGTAGTGAGGAATGCCTTCACTCTCATGTCTGCTTTTAGAATAACTATAGGTTGAGACTACTTATGTTTATCATTTGAATTTCCATCTTTTGAATTAAACAAAATAAATAAGGGGAAATGGTGGGGTGTTAATTTGAAACCAAACGGTTATTTCAAAGTTGAGAGTTTATTTTAAGTTTAATCAAGTTAAATAATCGAAATAGTAAGAAATCATACAACAACTATAACAAATAGTTTAATGTGTTGCTTTTTGTTCAAATTAAAAATAGTAATGAAAGGGTGCAATAAGCCTTACATTTCTTTGGGTGGTAAGGGATACTTATTTTAAGGGTAAAGGGGAACTTATTTCATATTTTGCGCATACTGGGACTGCATATTTGAACTAGGGGGCTTGTTGGAAACTGAGTGCTAAAACAATTATTTACAGTAGTCTACAATTTAGAATCCCCTGGTTTTGGTTAAAAAATGGTGAATCAAAAGAGAGAAATGTTGGCCTCAATCACAACTGAAGTGGACTTAACTTCCTCCCCTCCCTTCACCCCCTTTCAACTGCACCCCTCCCTTTGTTTTTATTTTTAAAAAATGCATACTTCTAGAGAAGCCACACTATACCTGCATGTTAAGGAGTATTCCCCTTTGTTAGTTGTGCTGTCACGTAATAAATAACTACCGTCCATTCCATTAGCCATGAGTAGGCCCTCGGCGACATGTCGACTGATGTTCCCATGGTACCAGCTGGCAATAGATTGAAGGCAATTAATAGAATAATCCACAGAAATGGCATACTGGATTTATTATCATACAAGTTCATTATCAATGTATTAAACAATAAAATAATCAGATCTAATATCTAAAACAGGAATAGGAATACAAATATTATTTGAATTAATGTTAATAAATGAAAATAAAAAGTTGGTTTAATGTACAAATGGCTTAAAATCCATCAATTTACGTCTCTAATTCGCGTTTCTTTTGCGCTTACGATATTTTAATCTTTCAGATATAAGGTTACATAGTTACATTTTGTCTAAAAACGTGGTTATACACTTTAGTTGCAAAAACGATATCTTTTCCTTTAACCGAATTTTATCAATCTATATAAGTTATTTTTGCTTGTGTTTAATGGATCATGAAGGACGATAAACAATTCCTTGTTAAATTATCAATCGCTTCTTGTACTTTATATTTGATATGAAAACAAAACCTTTGTCAGGTTATTTTTCCAATGGCTTTCGGAGCGAAATAACAAGGGTTTTTTTAAGATAAGTCTGCGAGAAGAGCAAATAGTAAGGGAATAAAGGCTAAGCGCTGTTCTCCTCCAAACAAGTGGAGGTTTCCTCAAGATCTTCAATCAAAAAGCTTTTTCATTTAGCAAACAGCTGTTCACCAACACAGTCTACAAATTCTCCAAAAAATAATTCCACTAACCTCAGATGCTCCTCATATCGAAACCATTAAAGTATATTGGAATAGATTTTAAGGTAAAGCCTCAACATTGATAACTTTTTTAGAGAAAACCCTCGTAAACTTACTTTAATTGTTCGACTTCAGCGTCTACGTCTTCCACATCCGCCATGTTTGAGATCGAAGCCGCCTTGGCGCGTTTCGTAATTGTTCCTGGGTCCCCTGGGGTTTCCCCGAACCGCATCATTTTAGACGTTGCGGGGGTGGGTGATATTGTTCTCTAATCTTTGGTGGTTGAAACGTGAAAAAACACCCATATGACGTTTATACTGACAATAAAGTACTTAGTGGTAATTAATTTAGACAAAAAGGTGTTTTCTTGTCTTTCTTTTACCTTTTTTGGATATTTCTCTTCTTGAAGTCTGGGTGCCAGTGTGCATTGACGTTATAAACATGGAACGCCTGCCGGATTCGGACCGCGCGCGCATTCCTGATTAAAAGTTTGCAAGTAAGCACATTTCATCGAGGTCAATTTATAATGTCGAAGGTAGGAAAATATCGTATACTTTTAGTAAAGAAAGGTTGTAGTCATAACTCTACCTTCAATAAGGAACGCATGGAGTTAAAGAGCTTCGAATTTTTATAATTCGTTCGAGTAAAATTGCCCCCTCGAGATCTTCTCTTAGTGCAAACCCTGCAAATATTGCGGCCAAGTTCTTGAGATGTGTCCATGATTATGGCTTGTTTTCGCTTGTAGGACGGCGAATGGTCGTATGCACATCGCGATGGAAGATTATTGGATGTGATAGATGATGCCTGGAAAACTGACCAACTACCAAAAGACGGTGAGAAAAATAAATAATGATTCTCATTAATAGAGCCGAAACTATTCACACAACGCCCTAATCTGCCTAGTTGTATTCCGACAATATTTCACCAACTTTTAAGAACATGCTTTTTAGTCCATTTTTAGTCCTGATGTGTTCTCAAATGCAGAATTAAATTTTGCTCATAGTAACAACCTTATTATTGCTATTGATCATTAGTAATTCCCTTCCTTATAACTCATAGGGTAATATTTTTATATACACTAAAATTTAAGATTCAGCCTTAAGGGCCTATGGTACTATCTTTTGAGTCCGTTGCTAGGGAAATGCGTTTGTTTTATAAAAGCCTCTGTGTTTTGTCAAATCTCCTGGAACTTTCAACATAAAGGTTTTAGACATAAATGACACAAGTGATGATGTCATCTGACTCCTCACATGGTCACATGACCCAGAACATAAAAATGTGTCGGAGAAGCTACTGTTCAAATTTTATGTCATATTTTTGGCAGAAATATTTTGACCTACCATCTTTTCATGTGTAGATATCGCAGTACCAGAGTTTGAACTCCCTCCAGTTGACGACAGTGATAGTAAGTTTGTTCTAGTTTTGAATCTCTCCTTTCCCCTGACCATGACCCCAATTATAAATTCTTTGAGGTATACAGTTTTCACCAATCAAAGTTTGACTTGATCAGAAATGACAGAGTGTTGCAAGTTTTCCAAGTGTTGTCGAATGAGCACTTGATTGGCTGGATTGCCAAGGGTTGTTTACAAGTTGAATTTAATTGGTCAAGTTCTAAAGGTCATTCACATGGCCTACTTTTTATATCCTGACTGCTAATGATAAAGATCAAGTTTTGAGCTTTCAATGTACTTAATGTCTGTCTCCATCTAGACCACTGTAATATGGACTCCTTGAAAGAGCAAGATCAGAAGTGGACAGACCTTGGAATCTCTCAGCTTCAAGAGCAGCAGCAAGCCCCTAGTAATTGATGTATTCAGTTTGTTTTCAAACAAGATAGAGCTGCACACCTCAGATCTTTCAATCCGAGAGCCTTAAGGCTTGCTTGTTGGTAATTTTGCATCTGTTGCACATGCGATTTTACCAAAATGCAATTCTTATGGTTCAGTGATCAGGAACCCAATAACTGCAGCACAGTTGTCTGATATCGGTGCATGAAACTGATAGTCACTACAGTTTTTAAATTCATCTAATATAATAACTTCCAAGGGCTTATTTTATGACTATCTTGATAATTCAATGCACTGACAGTAGGTGAGTAGAGTACAGTAGATTCTTTTTGTAGTCCAAAATTCAGGAAGACAAGTGCTTAGTAAAATAAGCAATGTGGGTATAGTTAGGTTGTTTGATCAAACAATTTTAATGCAACAGTTTTTAAAACCTTTTTATCAAAGAGCTGTACATTCTTGCTCAAAACACTGCACCGTAAAATACCATAGAAAAATCAGAGCATTAACACAAGCAATTTTGACATTGATGACGACATTGCTGTTATTAGTAGTCTGTGGTTATTATGCTTTCAGTGTTTAATGAAGATTATTCTCCTACACTTCTAGAGATATCCAAGCTGTCTGCTCATTAACAAAGAGCTTTAAGACTTGCCCTTGTGTAGTTCCGCATCGTAAAGTGCACTACAACCAAGTTCGATGTCTGGGGAAATAATGGCCATATAATTACTGGTGTTAATATTTATTATGACAAATAAAGTGTTCTTGATTGGTTTTGAGAACTGTGACATGATAACAGCATGGTAATAGGTGTATGAAGATAATAACTGTTAGACAAGCCTTTATCAGGAATATGATAGCAATTGCCTTTGTTAGTCATGTATTTGTATTCATGTTCTGACTAAAACAACTACAGACCAGCTGTAGCAGGCCCGTATCCAGGGGGCAACAAAAAAAAATGTTTGGCTGGATATACCGTGCACATCATGTCTTTAAATGACTTTTTAAATCTTTTTATAATAATTATCTTTATTATTATCGCTCTATGTTAAAAAACACCCTATTAATAAAATTTTAAATACAATATTGAATTTATTTGAATTACTGGTTGCCTAATTTAATAAGGCAAGGGAGCAGTATACTGGAATATTTGTCTGCTGAAATGGAAAAACGAACCACTCCGCTCAAAATCCTGGCTACGGGCTACGGGAAACTAGGTGGATTGTAAAGGCATGGTGGAATCAGAAACAAACAGTTTAACTTCAAGAATTAGGAGTAAGTACGCAGCTGCTTTGTCTCCTATTATCTTTGTTTTACAAAGGAGTTCTTTTGTCTCTATTCTTCTTGTTCTTTGTGTGGAGGTGCGGATATTGTTCATTTGCCCAATCAAATTGCAGCTTGTAAGAGCTGCATACTGACCCAGAATTAGCCCTGGATTTTTTTTAGCTCAAGTAGTGTAAAACATCCCACTGTTTAATGTTCATTTATTTCTCTGAGCTTTTTACTCATGCTTGCATGATCCTTATGTTAACAATTGGCAAACATCAGTATTCTGTATTGATGGGCTTGGTGTGGCATGTTTCACTTGTTAAAAGAGGAAAAAGGAGGCACTGAATGAGCATTTAGGGTACTTTGTCATGGGGGAATAGGTTTTCTGATCAGCCAATTCACACCTAAAATGGTACCCAGATTACAGATAAAGGGGTGTAAGGGAGGCTTATATGGCGATAAAAAAGAGCAAATGCAATATTCCAACACCTATTTTTAAAAAAAACTCTACTTTGGTCTCAAAATCAGTCCTTTCTTCTTGAGTCTAAAGAGCAAAACGTTTCGGCAAATACTTTTTCCTCTAAGACGAGGCTTCTGTTTTGGTGAACTAGAAAAAGGGCTTACTCCGGCAGTGGGTGTTCAGATTCCCCCAACTATCCATGTCCCAAACTCAGACAGGGTTTTATATGAATTACACATACTAGTTTTATATTTGTTCCTTAAAAATATTTTTTACTAAAATTTACACAAATGTGGTATCCTCTATACTCAACTAGCTACCCTCAATTCTGACTCTGAAATATTTTTTTGCTAATATTGATTGTATTGTTTGTCAATTAAAATATATCTAGAAGAGGGGGGATGGGTCATAAGGGGTAAAGTCAGATGGAGGGGAGAAGATGTTTAAGCTGAAGAAATTTGAGTTGTTGTAAAACTACTCTCAGAATAAAGGTTTCCTGTGCTAAGAGGTGACCTCTGAGGAAATGCAGGGACTGGAAGCCCAGTCAGAATGTCTGGGAAAAATGCTCCTGTACATTGTTCCTCTCACAATTCAAGTATTTGCTTAGAACGACTTACAGGAAACTACACACCTGGACAGATGCATAAATTACAATTCTTTGTCAATAATATGACTGGCTTTAGAAGTAGTCATTTGAGATACACTATGTGTTTGTTAATAACAATATTGTTGCCATGCCTTAAATAAAAGGTTTTCTCACTTACTCTCACATTTTTCTGCGGAATACAGAATATAATGACCCCTCTAAAATGTTTATATACACAAATTTGTACAGGAAAATACAGAGGGGGGATAAGGGGTCATGAGTTTTTGAAAATTTAAATTGTATTTACAAGGAAATGTGAGGAATGAATACAAGTTAAACTTGCTTGTTAGACTTGAAAAATGCACACAGCTACCAAAAGTATCACTAGAAAACTCTTGCTGATAATAATGATCCCCCAGGAGTGAAATAAAAAGAGAGCAGGATGTGTCATTTAGACTTTGCAATGGTTAAATACTTTGATAAGTATTTCCCTGAGTTTTAGCAGGTCTTGGACCGCACCCAGGACGTTTTTGAAGGAAGATGAGAGGGTTCCACTTTTACAAGTCCCCTGTCCACATAAAACTACTAAAACGGCAGTTCTACAACCAAAAAGAAACCATGGATCTCAAAATATATCTGACAATCGCAAAAAAGGAACAATTCATACAATTATCAAGGTAAAGCCATCATAATTCTGAAGTTATTTATTTACCCCTAAGTACTTTTTGGTTGAAGAATTGTCATTTGACATTGTCTGTTTGCACTAGGGATGTTTACTTGTAAAGAAGGTGTTGCTGATTGTGAAAAAAGGCGATTCCACTTTACACGTCTCCTGTCTTTTATATGCCAGGTAAAATAAGGTGGTTCCCAAAACCTGGGACCCTTTAAGGTCCCTGTATTGTGATGTGTCATAGAGCTGGCCTAGAAATAATGGCAGTGCAACCCTTGGAGACCCTGTTTTTGGCGGTCTAGTAGTAGATGGCACTGCGATCATGTGAGTGCCTCCTGCGTAGCTCTCCTTCACATCCAGCACACATTTTCTGGTGTCTCTCCACTTGCACTCTCTGGCATCGAACACACACTGGCTTATCAGCAATGATTCTTGCCGACATGGCATGCAAGTCCTTAGGGTCAGGCTCGCTACGCGGGTGACCATCCGACCTGGTAGAGGAGGTGTCCGAGTACCAGGACGTTTGATTGGGGCCGGCTGACAGACTCCGTAGCCCCTCTCGGGACTTCTGTACTGCTAGATAGGAAGGTGGGGAGGGGCGGTAGGCTGGAGGGCGGTGCTCAGATGTGACACTGCTGGATAGGCGCCCTGAAGATGAGGAGGATGAAGACGTGTCCATCTCATAGGGGCGTGGTCGAGCCCCATGATCCTGTCTTGAGGCTGTCCCGTTAGCTGTTCCTGCATACATGACTCTAGACTGCCTTCTTGGCTCTTCATTGTATTTGCTGGTGTCGTTCGACTGACGGTATTTAAGAGTAATTGATGCAGATGAGACTTTTCTCTCTGGAGGGCGTGGTCTTGTAAACTCCTCCTTGTCTCTTGAAGCATCAGCGGAGTGTCTGCTATCAGATGGGCTGACATCTTGATTTGAGTACTGGGAGCCGTACGAATGACGCTGCGACAGAGGAGAGTGTTTAGATGTTGGAGACCGCTGGGGTACCGGGGAATTTTGTGATACTGGGGATCGCTGTGACACCGGGGATCGTTGCGCTTCTGTTTCTCGTATCGGAGATCTCTGAGAATACCTGTGCCCTTCCGGCGAGCGTTGTAAATCGTTCGATCGTTGTGCATCGCGTGCCATATTGTACAACTCGGGCGCAACACGACGCAACTCGCTGGCATCTAGGCGCGAGTCGCTTGCAACACCCCTATCTCTATTCGCTACCGGCTGTTGCCTTATACTCAGGCCTTGCATTTTCGCGGAGACTTCATCGTGCTCGTAATGTGAAGGACTGTAGCAAAGCGAGTCTGGCTTGATCTTCTGAGAGCATGATCCATCTCGGGTATTTGATTCGCGTACCCTAGACACAAAATGATTACTTGACGACCTCGTTGGCTTTTGAGGGAGCGTAGGCGTCATTGTACCGTTTGCATTGTAGTATTCGCCATGATGTCGGCCAGGGCTGTGATTAAGGTTTTCAGACGTGACGGAGTACGCGTCCTTTTGCGAAGGGATATTCCGCGGTAAGACACGCTGAAATTACAGGAATGAAATGGATACTTAGTGGCTTTCTTTCGGTTTGTAGTTTGATACATTAATTTTGTAACAAGAAAATGTTTACTTATAATCAATTAAATCATTAATTTAGCTACTTTAGGTAATCATTTTGAACAAGCGTTTTGTGAACCCAAGTGACAACTGGTTAATAGCAAAAAAGGAAAACACACACATAAAAGCAAAACATGTATATGAAAACCGAGGGAAGGTGAAGCTTCAAGAACTAAAAACGAAGGGAATAGATAACGCTCTTTGAAGAATTTTGTATGTTGGCCATCTACATCTGTTCCTATAATGATTGGAAAAATACAGCCAAAATGTGTTTGATGCATGGGCAATAAGTATTAAGAGTTCAAACTCAATACAATTCCACATCAATGTTTACAAGAAAAATTGAAGAAAAGTATATCCCAACTCTCAAGAACTGTTTAGCGTTCGTTCAAATCTTTCTACCGGAAAACCATACTGAGAAATCTAGAATTTTCTATTTATTGTACTTACGTGGTGTTGTAGATTTTGCTGCTGTTGGCGCAAGATCATGTCGTCTCGGATTCTTTGCTGTCGAAGAAACTCTTCTTCTTCTAGTCTGCAATTCAGCGAGAGAACGGATTTATAAATTAGTGCGAACACGTATAAGGCAAGCTTGCGGTTAGAGTGGAGCTAAAACCGATACATATCTCTGAGTCAAGCGCGAACTAAATCAAAGATACCCAATTCTATATTTAGTTTTTGGGTAAATTCTGTAGATTGTTTATAAGAATATGCTACATTTGATACAAAAAAGCAATCAAATTCCTCTAATTTAATAAAAAAAATAAGAGCTTTGACTTTAACATTTTTGCCTCGATGATGTTGTTTACTTTAATCTTGTAAAAATCCTGGATTAATTGAAAATTTAGTTCATATTTCATTCTGTAAGCATCTCCGACATCAGAAAAACTGTCTCGTATCACACAAATATGGCTATTTTGGTAACCTTCATTTTGGCTACGCTTTTCTAGACTCAAGAATTCTCTAAACGGGAACGGAGAAGGGAGCATAAAGACGAAAGAGGTTTATTGCGCGTGTAAAAAATCAGAGTGAAGGAGGCGCAAGCGGGGAAGGGATGATGGGACGCTTTCTTGTTCAACCTTTTCCGTTTTTCTCTTTTCCTCTTTTTAACAACTCTGATTTTGACACGCACGGAAGCTCGTGACACCACTTCCTTTTCTGCCCCGTTTCATTTGCTAATGAAAAGCAGGCTTTAAGGCTGGTTCTCACGACCACGTAAGCAGAGATGGAAGCGTAAGAGTCTTATGTCGCGTGAGAACCGGCTCGACGTAAGCGCAAGGTTTTACGCATGCTCCGTTCGTAGGCTAGTGCCCATACCTCGTCGACGAGTTTGGTTAATTTATGCTTATCTCCCGCTTATGCTTACGTCGCTCGTGAGAACCAGCTTGGTAGAGTTTTCGATGCGCACATTTAGAACAGGGAAGAAAGGGGACGAGGCGATTAAATAAGAAAAGGCCCTGTAAGCTTTTTCGAGAAAAAAAAAATCAGCATCACATTTTTTCATTGTGTGTCATATTTCGCAAAGGAGAAATGGTAAACGACGAAAAAGCATGTAGCAAAGTTGATGTTCGGAATTATTGCCGCTTTACGGGCAGTTTTAAATACTACGATAAAAAGCGCAGAAGAGCATATTCGAATTGTAAACGTGTTGATGGATAAGCTTTTTACGCAAAATTGCATCGAGTGAAAAAAAAAGCACGCCAAAAATTACAAGTTGTAGAAAATAACAAACGAAAAGAGAAAGCAAGAGAAAGGCAAGGCAGCGTGCGAAAAAAAAAATACTGCGCTAAAAAATATCCACGTTGAGACTAAGGTTTGAGGAGCCTTAGGTCTAAAACCACTTCAAAACAATCATTGCGGTTAAACAAAGTTTGTATATACCCTCAGAATGTGGAATACAAAATATTAGCACAGCAGAAAGCGCGGGAAAAGCTATGGGGGTGCGCGGGCATTGTTATGCAATGTCTATTTTTAGTATTTTTTAGTTTTTACAGATTTTACTGTGGAATTTAACATCACAGTAGCAGGCAATTGATACATAAAATCTAAGTAATTTCGTTATCTTATTAACAACTAAGTGATTCTCTCCAAAAAATAACAGTCGTAAATATTAACAAGACAACATATCTGGTTTGAGGGAAAGGTAGATTGCTTGAGCAAATAAACCGAAAATCGTTCAGTACGCAATTTCACAAATAATCAATTCTTGCAAGAAATCTTTTAATATGAAATAATCAAATACAATCAATTAAAAAAAGCTTAATGAAAGTTTGCAACGTTCTTGAAGACTGTTTCTGCAAAAAAATATACTCGCACATTGTCGCTTTTTTACAAGACCGTTTCCCACTGCGTTTGATTTAATTCTCATTAATTTAAAAGGAAAACTTTTGATCCTACTTTTCAAACGACACCGTACTAAAACGTCAAAAACAGGCTTGTATGCCTTAGGGAAAAGCAGTCGAAAGGTAATTATCTGGGGTTTTCAGTTGGTGTTTCTTCTAGAAAATGCTTCACACATACCGTGCGAACTCGGAGGAGTGTTCCTCGAGTTTTCGTCTTAGTTGCTGGATCCTTTCGTGGCAAACATCTCTCTTCTTGTTCGCGTACATGATGTTGTTCGTGGAGATGCCGGGAAGGTCGGCCGCCTTACTAAACAGAACTGAAGAGATTCAGGGGAGCAGTGTTAATAAGAGTTTACAGGTCGCGTAAGGAATCGTGGGAAGACGCAAGTGACGCCGTCTTTTTCACCCCCCCCCCCCCCTCCCTCGCCCTGCAAGCTAGAGGGGTTAAGGAAAACGGGGGGGGGGGAGTCCTATTAACAGTGCCCGCTGTATCCACTTAGCCCCCCCTCCCCCCGTTTTCCTTAACCCCTTTAGCTTGCAGGGCGAAGGGGAGGGGGGATGAAATGTGGACCGACGGCGTCACAGGGCACGAAAGGATGTGGGAAAATGCGAGCGACGCCATCTCTCACAATTCCCCGCGCGCCTCGTAACCCAAAGAGTCAAGTTTCATTTCGGTCAAAAGAATAAACATGCGGTTTCGTACTCCATTTATCTGCCAAATAACTCTCCCTCAACGCACACTTTGTTTTAATAGCACGGCAAAGGCATTAAAATAACGTTTTACAGTGGAACCTGGATTTTACGATATGCCTCGGGAGAAAGAAAATGTATCGCAAAATCGAGGTATCGTTGCAAAGAGGTCCTCGATTTTACGATACAAAAAAATCCATTAAAAATATCGTTGTAGCGAGGTCGGGTTAATTAACCTTTACAAAGTAATGATATTGTAACTGTACTCTAGGGTAAGACTGTTCTGTTACTCTCTGTCAGACTGTAACCTGTATTTAACAAGATCTCTCAAGTCAAAAAATCGATTAAGTGTACTGTATGTGTGTGGTGTCTTTTTTTTTTCTGTTTTTGTTGATAGTCAGAACAAGTAATATCGTTGTATCGAGGTCAAAATTACGCTTGGAGAAAAAAAATTTGTATCGTAAAACCGAGAATATCGTTGTATCCAATATCGTTAGATCGAGGTGATTTCTTATACATTTCACTGTATTTCCGCCGGGAGAAAGGAATGCCATTGTAAAATCGAGGTTATCGTAAAATCCAGGTTCCACTGTATTTCTTAAATAAAGAGAGATCGCACCTGAAGCATCGGAGCAGTGGTTAGTAGCGTCTTGGTACTTAGAGGCGTTCTCGGCATTACGAGACTCCATCATGAGGCTCTCGGCCTCAGCGAACAAGACTTCGCACTCCTCTCGGTAACGGCCTGCAAACAACATCTATCATCAACAACAACAACAAACATCATAACATGATGAATAACAAACAACTGAGCTTCGGCTCTGGAAAAATCCATTATCCATTATCACCAACAACAAAACAAAAACTAACATGAACAACAACAACAAACAATCCAGCTTCGGCTCGCTTGGAAGTATTATCCATTATCAACAACAACAACAGCAACAACAACAACAACAACAAACAACATTAACAACAACTCAGCTTCGTTGAACAAGACCTCGCACTCCTTAGTACCCCACTATAACGGCCTACATATAACATTGTCCTTTGCTTAGCTCAGTCGTTGTCTCCGCTTCGCGGCTTTTTGGTAGTGAAATTAGGAGCCTCTGGTACCCAGGGTACATTCTATAGCGCTTTTAAAAAGTACTCACTTTGAGCGTTCCGATTTGTAGGGCGACCGTTCATCACGGGGTGTCTCATGGCTTGTAAGGTCAGACTGTAATCGATCAGATCCTCGTCGCTGCCACCATGGTTTGTATCTTTGGAGGATAAGAATACAGGGTAACATATAAAAACATTCAGACAGTACTCTTTTACATACTTTTAACGTCCTCCACACTGCAGTTCGACCCCACAGCTTTTTTTATTTTCAAATTATATTTGGAAGTTTACCGGTAAAACGACGCCATTTTGGCCAAGAGTAGCTGCCATATATTGCCATCTTACCAATTGTAGAAAGAAAAATTTTCGAAATATTATCGAAATATTTCGATTAAATTTAGTTAATGAGGTATAATTTTGTTTTTCACATGGTTATTTCGAGGTTTTAATAGTAGTAGTAGTAATAATAGGCCACTTGCACTAATAAATCACGTGACTTTTTGAGTGGCAAATTTCCGCCAAAATAAACACAGAAACAACTGCGGCCGTCACACCTGATACATAAATCTCTGACATAGAACATTACAAGATGATTTATAAGCGCGGAATAAGATTTTGTTGTTGTTATTTTGCCGCCAAAAGCCGGAGCGCGCGCGTGGTTGCCACCCAGAAAGTCACGTGATTGCTTAGTGCAAGTAGCTTATTGTCTTTTGATGTTGAATGAAAGCAACAACAAAGCGTTGCTGACTAGGGCGTTGTCATCCTTGCGGTACTGCGGCGTTCTTACCGGTAAAGCTGACGGAGCCGGCGGCGGACCCTATGCCGCTGTCGTGGCTCGGGGAGCGTAGATAGTCATCAGATTTGGAGTCGTACAACCTGAGGATCTCCTCCTTGCTGGTCAGCCGCTGCTCCGGTCTGACAAACACGTAAGAGTGCTCTTTAGGTATTGTTTTAAGTACTGGTATCTCATTAGGACCGTAACGGTTAAACTGGCGGAGCATGATACAAGGGGGGGGGGGGGGAGGGGGTACGGATTCCCCTGGCCGTTAGGTACTGATTACTTACGCACGTTTACTCGCGCTTTCACAAAATTTCTCAAGTTTGAAAATAATTATACCCGATGGTAACCCTGTGGTGTGCTCACCTTGTGTCTATCAATTCCAAGTTTCCATTCATTTCCGTAGAACAATCGGAAGGTCTCCGATCCTTAATCGACCCTTTAGCCTTCAGCGGCGCCTTCACACCGATTGCCACAGTCGGCCTCATCGCGTTGAAGATCGCGCTCCCGATTCTACGAAGTCCAGTCTTTTTTGGCTTCTCCTTAGCCGACCCCGTACTTCCCAACTTCCGGCGTTTATGTTTGTCTGTGACGTCACTTCCGCTACTCGATGTCCGATGCAACGCATTTTTAGAAGAACCCTCGTCTAGTGCATCCACCGATTTACTCCGCCTTGTGCTCACACGAAACCGACTGCTTAGCTTTAAGGCTTGTCTCTTTTTACCGCTGTCCTGTGGTTTTAGCGTGTTTTCCGGTTCGCTATTGCTTCCGTTAGCGTGTTTATTTCTCGCGTGTTCACTTCTCGCGTGATCAGTTTCTGCGTGTTCATTTTTCGCGTGATCATTTTTCGTGTGTTCACTTCTTGCGTGACAGTCTTTTGCGTTCTCGTTTCTGGTGTGACCATTCCTTGCGTGCTCACTTCTCGCGTGATCACTCTCCGCGTGACCGTGAGCTTTCAGCGTGTTATCCTCTTCCGTGAAATACTCGTAACGCTCAGCGCGCGTTATCGGACTATCATGCGCCTTGAGGGTGTCGTCTGAGCCGCCGCGTGAACGACTGTTCGTTAGAGTGCTGCTGTGTGATCGAAGCGTGTCCGTGTCTTCAATCGTGCTAATGTCGAATACCCCGGAAGGTGACTGAGAGGACTTGCGATGCCTTGACCGCTCCACATCGTGACGCCCCTCAAAGCTGAGTCGCTTGGAGGTGGGGGTGCGCAAGGTGGCGCCGTTAACGTTGATTTTCTCCGTAGGGGCGGAGTCAATGTTGACAGGCGTGCCGTCTGGATTGGCGTAGAGGAGGAGGAGTGGTTGGTAGTGGCAGCTTCGACACTTGTCACGGATCACGGACCAATCAGGACCGATCTGTCAGAGAAAGAACTTTTTACAGCAATACTGTGATACCCCCCCCCCCCCCGAGTTTATAAAATTGACCTCTAAAAATGGTATCTCACTGGTCCAGCGAAATTATTAGGTTTTCATACAAAGATTTGGCAAATTGAAACGATGCTGTGGTTTTCAACTGTAAAGAACGCCAAGATCCCAACTCCATTTTATGCCCCTGCTCAACACAAAAAGTGAGTAACTGAAAGGCTTCAAACTTGGATGGTTCATTTTTTTTTTCGGACAGTTCTATAAGCAAATCAAAGTATGTAGTCGTCAGCCCTAATTGGCTGAACACAATGACTAAACACGTGACTAAAACCTTCAGCTCTCATTGGAAACGCAAACAACACGTGACAAAAATCGATGTCAGCCTGTGACCGTAACCGTCAGCTCCGTTCGGATGAACACACAACATGTGTTTAAAACCTTCAGTTATCATTGGATAAGCACACGCCACGTGACCAAAACCCTAAGCTCTGATTGGCCACATTTGTTTGGACACGTGACTAAATAACGCTGTCTGCGTCTCACCTCTTTGACTCGCGCATCGTCGAAGTAGATCCATGTCTTGAGCTTGCTGTGGAAGAAGAAGGTCGAGTAATGCTTGCCGTAGTACGTGACGATACCCACAAGGCGTAGCGTGGCGTGCGCGGCCCGGTCATCACACACTTGATTGAACAGCTAGCGACGAGAAGGACAAAGGTGAGTATGGAGGAGAATAGCGAATTTATATTCAGGAAATTATATGGTAATGAATATCATGGTGATGAAGATGACGATGATGACGATAAAAGCAGCAAAGAAGATGATGAAATTTATTGCGATGACGTTATTGATGATGATGACGATGATGAGAATGACAGTGAAGATGCTGATTATAGTGATGATGACGATGGTAGCAATGATAATAAAATCATTGTGATGATGTTGTTATTGATGATTGTAGTGTCGATGATGATGTTAACAATGGTGATGATGATGTTGATAATGATGAAAATGAGGATGATAATGATGACAAGAATAACTGCGATGATGTTGTTATCGGTGCTGATGACGAGGATGCTTATGTTGATGATGATGATGACAATGATGATAATCATGACGACCGTTACGACTGCTATAATGATGGGTCAAATACATACGTATTGCAGTCTCAGGGTCGTTCCGATCACGTTCAATACGTCGCTGATGTGTTCCACGTCCGGTGATTCCGAGTCCCAGATAAGTCCAATACTCACTGTAACATAAGACACAGTAAACCAACTGAATTTGGGTGGGGTTCTACTGCGCATAGCTTAAAGATTGGGCCAAGTGATTTATTTGGTGATAGGATAACTATATGACCAATGTCAGAATTTCTTACCAATATCGGGGCAGTTAAAGAGCAATCTCTGCACTTGTATTCTCTCATCGCATTCAGGGCTCTGAAACAAAGCAAATGAGGTAACCACCATGGCGAAACCAGGAGTTCCCAAAACAGGGAGCCGAAACAAGTGTTTCAAAAAAGAGGGCGCGAATTTAATGTTCTTCCGTGTATTTCCTTATATTATTTGTTATTTGTAAGCCAAATATCTGAAAATAGGGGGGGGCACCCCTAGATCCGCCCCCCTGACCATCAGAAGACGCTTCTGTCACCCCTTTTTTTTTATCAAGGTATAAATTTGGAGGCCAACATATTAAACAGAATTGTACCGAAAACTTGGAATTATAGAAAAATGCCCCAGAAAATACACCTATTTCAATAAATGTTGACAGCAGAAAAGGCAAAGAATAGCAATTTCCAAATGGCAGTTCTTCGACCGTGTGGTGCTTATGGGTAGTAGTTATTTGTAAAAATGAAGGCGATGCCAGAGCCATAAATTAATTATATTAAATGGATAGTCGTATGTTTATCTAGATTTTTTTTTAATTTGGAATAAATATTTAGGGACCCGTGGGTCCTTTCGGTTGTAGAACTGTCATTTATCAATAGCCATTTGCGGTTTGAACTGAATGTTTTTTGAGGTATATGCACAAAAGACAATGCAAACGAGTTCAACATACGGGACATTCCCTGGTGTCTTCCCCAGTCCTACGCAGTAAGTTGCCAAAATGCCTCGAAGGGTCGTATTTCTCTCCTCGCTTCTCCAAAGCCTTTGCTTGAGAACTGGAGAAGAACAATATGACATGGGTAAAGTAATAGCATAAAAAGGCTAAATCACAAAACTGAATTTATAGGTTTAGATTGATTGAAGGTGATTGTCGAATGTAGTGGTACCTCTATTCTAGCATGGGCTATAAAGGGGGAGAGGGTCCCAGCACGGTTCACGAGTTTCAAAAATCGGAAATCACGTTTCTGGATAAACTGACGACAAGGATAAATCTTTACTCGGAAATCACGATTCGAAACGACGGATTTTAAAGAGCATATATCACGATTCACGCTGATCATATTTCGCCATTCACGGCGATTAACGGCGAAGGTAGCAATCACGGAACACGGTTTCACTTTGTCCTTTTCACAATTCACGATAAAGAAAAAGGCCGTTCACGGATCACGAAAAAAAACCTTACCGCCCAGGGGCTGTTCTCATAAGCGATCACACTCGGGACCTTACTAAGTGGCCGATAGGATAGGCGATTTAGAAATGAGGCGATTTAGAAATGAAACGAAATGGAACTGAGAATACTGTAAAAGCCGCCGAAAAATAAGTATAATTCGCAGCCGCCGCATGATGCTTGTTATACGTTAAATTTGTTGGCAATTATATTTATTATATATATTATTATTTGTCTGGCCGATTATAACAGACTATGTAACAGTAACAGTGAATAATGGATTAGAGAATGGTGACCGCGGCCGCTTAGTGGAGTTGGCCGCTTAATAGAGGTTTAAAGTACAGTATTTGAGTCACCAATATTAATGGACTTTGGAAAGTGGCCGCTAAACAGAGGTTGTCGCTAAATCCGAGCCGTAGCAGGCCCCGAAATATAAAGGGGCACGGTACAGAAACATCAAGAAGTTGTAGAGCCACAGCCCGCCCCTACTGGTTATTTATAATTTTTAAAAAATATTTGGGTGGCACGCCCCAATGCCCCACCCCCTGCTGCGGCCTTGTAGATAGAGGTACCATTGTACAAGAGCAAACCTGGTGCATACCATAGAGCAGATGCGGAAACATATCGAACAAGCTCAAAGAATGGGAATGGCTCTGATCTCTCGCCACATGGACAGATGGTCTGTAAAAAAAGTACATAAGAAGGTAAGAATTAAACGTATGAATACCAACAGCAATAGACAGAAAACATCATTATTACCCGAGTTATTACTGTACTGGCATGAGCTGTGGTAGGCCAGGGAGGCACACGCCCCTACTGGTCATTTCGTTATATATTTTTAAAATATTAGGGAGGTACATGGACCCTCTTCATTGTCACTTTTATCATCATCATCATTATCATCACCATCATCTCCATTCTCGTCATATAATCTTCACTATCATCACAATCTTCATCATCATCATCATCACAGTATCTTCATCATCATAATCATGACAATCATGATCATCACATTATAGCTGGCTATCACACCCTCTCCCTGTCCACCCCTAGCTACAGCCGCAGTGATTACATTATATGGGTGCTAGCCTCTCCCCTCCCCTAAACCAAGCCATGCCCTTGGCCAACACACCATAGGAGGGTTAGCCTCTCCCCTACTCACCCCTGGCCATCACATCATATGAGGGCTAGCTTCTCCCCTACCCTAACCATAGCTAAGGCCCTGGGCCATCACACCAGGGAAGGGGGGGGGGGGGGGGCTAGCCTCTCCCCTCCCCTTTAATTAGACAATCTTACTTATAAATATTAGATAATAATAGCCTATGAACTTGTTCACAGCACTCTAATAAATCTGTCTGTCTGTCATCACCTCCTCCTACCTGTTCAATCATCTGCATGGCAAACTTCTGATGGGAAATGCAGTGTTTGGCATTACAGCCATCATCATGTTCATTCATGGCCAGGTGAAAATGCATCCGGGACAAAATATTTTCCTGTAGAACAACAGATATGCAATTTTGCTATAAATTCTACATCCTTAACCCATCTCCTATTGAAGGAATGGCAGCAATTTTGTTAAGAGGGGGCAAATTAATATTATGTTGTAATTTTGACTGTTTGTCTGTGTAGAGCTCTACTTACAAAGCATTCGGCAGCATCATCCATGTCTCCAAGCTGGAACTTCCTTTGATCCTACAAGAAAAAAAATAATTTAATCAAAACAAAGGGAAACATATTTTACCTGAATAACTGCTGTCTAAATATTCAGGGGAAGATCCAGTATTTCTCAAAGGGTTGGGTGATGATGACAGTTAAATCTGTGGGTTTGAGTTTCTGAACATTTATTCTAAAATTTGAGTCTAAAAGGGGAAAGGGGTTTTAGTTTACCCTCTAGGTCCTTGCTTAATTTGACATCTCTACTCACCCTGAAAGTTCCAGCAAGAGCAAACCTCAAGGCGTCTGGGGGCAAGGCATCGTTACTGCTGTACTGGAACTCTTTAAATAAGTACTGAAGAGCACAGAATATGCAAGACTTGCCCATGCAATAGTGCCCCTTGATCTCGCGGAAACTACGCCGGAAAACGTCAAGGTGCCAAAACACCTATAGAAAAAACATAAAAAAACTAAGATTTATTACTGTAATCTTCAACCCTGCAATGATTAGGCTAAATAGTCATGTTTTGTATCAAAGTGTTATTCTAGAAAATGCCTTTTTCACTCAATCTTGTTTGGGTTTTGCAAAATATATTATAAATGCAGTATTAGCTAACTGAAAAGCTTATAACTGAAATGCTTTAAATTTGTTGGGTAATGACATTTGTGTGGTTTGAAAACCAAAAAGATGTTCTAAAAAATGGAGAACAAAATCAAAAAAGAAAAATGTATTTTTTCTACTATATCCATCACCTTTATGAACTAAACAAAACAGTGTGAACATCAACACTGAAAATAGATATTCATATTTGTAGATTTTTTAAATTTCTTTAGACAAATATCAAGCAAGAATTTGGTAATGATAGTTTTATTGAGACTTGATCCTTTACAGTATTTCCCTGTCCATGATATTAATTAATATATACATATATTTTTAAATAAGGATTAGATATCTAAAGCTAAAATATTATACCAAATTAAGAGCTAAATTCTATTTTTGGCTAGAGGGTATCATTCTAGAAAAAAATAGCCTATTACAATCTATACATGAGCTTTATCATGAGGATGGATGTCTTAAATCACTCATCACTTTATTGATATCAGAAAAGATAGAAGAAGAAGAAGAAGTATTATTCTCATCTTTTGGTGATTGGTTGGGGGATAGGTACACTAAATGGAACAGAACAGGGGGTATTCTAATAGATAGGACAGGACTTATGCTCATATATTTGTAATGGGATGGAGGAGGGCTGAATAACTAAATAAGACCATAAACTAAAGCTCTTGCGACAAGAATTAATCAAAATAGCAGTGTTTGGCAAGTCTATTCTATCCATGCAAAGTAATACCCCTATATCCTCTTGGGTATTCTATACCCAATCAAACAATGGAGAAATGCTAGTTTGAACTAAAATAGGAAAACAAATAATGGGATGGAATTTTGTTGATAGCAGCGGGTAGAAAAATACATAGTGTGAAAGAGGAAATGCTTGGAAAAATACCTTAGTTCTATATCACGCAGATCTATATCATGATAGACAGATTAATGAAGGGGGATTGTGGTTTGGAAGCATAGTTCACAACAGCTTTGTGAAGCAACCTTGGACTACTCTTATTGCAAACTATTGTCTCTAAGTGTCTGTTGACCTCTTCACTCTACTTGAAAGTCTACACAAAAACATTGTCGTTTAATCTCCCTTTTAATGTTTTCTTGTGCTATGGTGTAGACTATACTTAATTGATGCTTTAAAAAGTTGGGTCTTCTTTTTATTGCAAAATGGAACCCTTTATTAGCCCAAATCGTCAAGGAAGAGAATAATAATTTAAATATAAGGCAATCTCTCAATTTCATTATCAACGAAAAATTCACAGTAGTAAACTGAAACTTGGAGTTTGAGTTTGAGTTATCGAAATTTCAGTAGTCAGAGTTCCATTGTGTGATATTTATCATAAAAATAAGAGCTCTCTCTGCATAAATGAAATGGATTAACATCATTGCTGTGGTCTTTCTATGGATGGTGCAAAAGGAGGTCTTAACTCTCATGCTGTGAATGAATTAAAATGAGCACATAATGTAGACTTTTTTATAATATCATGAGAATGCACCTTTTAGAATAGGACAACTTTATATGGTTTTTATACGCTTTTTATATGGCTATGCATGAAAAATGTCAAAATAAATAAAAAGTAAATTAATATTGATCACTCCAAGTTAATTGCTTACCCATTAGGAAATCAAAAGTTGAAAAGTCTATGATGTATGGTGCCAGTTTGAAATTCTGATATATCTTAAAATTGATAACGAGTTAAAGCATTTCAAATTTAAATACTGTATAATTGTTATATCATGTTATAATTGAACTAAAATTGGTAAGGGCTAGATTAATAATAATCCCTAAACATAATTAAATTTGCGTCATAAATATCATAAATACGTCATAAATATCATGCAATAGTATGTTTTTTCTCATATATGTGTGAAAACTTTTAAAGTTTCTGTCATCAAAAAGGTTGTTTGCAACAAATGCATAATATTTATCTGGAGATGCTGTAGGGTTTTGCACGAAGGAGCACAATAAATGAATTCGCCAGCATTACAAGTATTGTTATTCTCTTGAATAACAAAAAAAAGATTATGCTTAGAATGATTTTGGAAACAAAAGCAAAATTCCTTGGGGCTTTTTGCTCAAATATTTCGCAACTCGCGAATTTCTTTGCTCATGCTTATCACCTTATTAAATTTATATCTCGTTTACACTTCTTTCGTGTAAGGGAAAAAAATGACTGTAAGTGTGAATCTTTTATTAGTTTATCAGTTTATGCATCAATAAAATAGTAAGTCACATTCGTCAAATTTTCCATATATTTTTTTTTCCATTTTTCCATATAGTTTCGATACCCAGCACTAAAATGGGTTCCACGAACGAATTTTTTTTTTTGTTTATTGGGAGTCAAGATTTTGTTCGTGGTAACAAACAGAACCAGAAATTCCTTACCACATATCAGGATCCATCTTGCTGATAGCTAATAAAACCAATTGTTTATATCTCGACAAGATACAAATTCTAAAATAACAAACCAAAAACTAAATAGAAAAAATCTTGAATCACCAGGAAATAGTTGCTTTTAAGCAACTATTCGAAGGCAAGCCAATTGCAAATGCATTCATCGATTTGACCTTTGAATAAAGGTACTGTTTTCGTTTTATATTTTGGCGTTGATGCTATCGGTAGTGAAGACACTATAGAAATACGAAGTCAAAACTTACCACCGTTAGAAGGCGGTTAAAAAAAACCCTGATCTTTTTGTAAAAACTCAGATAATTTCAGATACTTATAGGGTTAAAGTTGTCAAGTATCTTTAGTAAATAAAGCCAAAACACTTGAGGCTCACCAACTATACAATGACGCGAACTCGACTAGGATTATTGTGGCTTTGGTGAAATTTCTGAACTCCAAATTGGTCATTTAATTTTTTTTCTGTCACCCCACAAACTCTAGCACTCTCTTCTATGAAAATCATTTTTAATATTTGAAATATAGTAAAAATAGAGAAGTTTTCTGTTATGATTTGATGGGTATATTTAAAAGTTAAGACAAAGATTGACATACAATTTCGGTTGGATACGGTCTTGCGTGTACATACAAAGGTAGATTTCACTGCGTATGAATTCGAACTTATAATTTCTTCCAAAACCTTCAATTAAAGCCTTTATAAATCCATACATGGGAGCCAACATATATCTTATGTATACTATGTGTACTTCGTAGAAGCAATAACACACAATAGTTGTCGGTCTGAGGTTTGTATTTGATCAGATAAAGCGAGCGACTGACAACTATGAGAAATCACTGAAGTGGAAAAATTCCTTTGACGATCTACTACAAGCATCCCACATTTTGCTCAGAAAATTAAAACTCGCACAGACATATTCCTGTCTCTTTCGATTATATTATAATCTAACAAGATAGAGAATTTCTTAAGCTACATGGTTTCGATTACAAAAATTAGTATACACACTTACCTGAACTGCAGAATTTAAGAAGCAATTGTTTTCCCCCGGGTTGTTCAGGAGACCTTTATTTTGGATAACAGACATGGTTCTTCCCAATCGTTCATCACGGCCAAGAGTAGCCATCCTCGGGCCAAAATAGATAGCTATTCTTCTAATTCAGGGTAATATGAATCGTAGGAAACTCGTCCGCTGTGATTCGCAAACTTTTTCACACACGGTATCCTTATGGAGAACTCGCTCTGAACTCCAGTACAACTCTTGAAATGCGACGAATTTACACCAAAAACTGCATTATTCGCAGCAGAAATTTGACCACAACATCTTCTAGCATCTTATCAGTCCACGAGCTCTTTTAAAATCCCGTGAAATCTTTTGTCGAGTCAGTGTGGAACGTCGAATCTCAGTGTAGTCGAATATTTGTTCTTACCCGGTCGCCATTTTGCTACGATGTTATGTATATTCGTGACGTCACGGTGTGTTCAATGAAGGGGGAAATAGAGCGGATAACACATGTGGGACTGACATATCAACAACTCAACAAGATAATGATTTTATATTCAAAAGATAATTACAAAAGTGAATATCAAGAATTACCAATCATTATTTTTATCAAGAATACTTTGGGATTTCATCCCACCAGGATTTGTTAAAACCAATTAATCTGAAAAATAATGTCGTGTGACTTGACCTCACCGGAGGGTAGTTCCCGTATGATAATATAAGGAGTGACTCAGTTTTGTCAGATTTCTTAAAACACGTTTAAGAGATTATCCTACTTGGGTTGGCAAACAAACCGTTTGAATAAAAGCATCCTTAAAGTAATGGTTATATCAACCAATAACTGTTGTTTTTCTAGCTCGCTCGGTCATTTCATTTATTTCGTCCGCTTCAATCATTTTTCTTTTTTTTATCGCTCTAGAACTTTGTAAGTCGAGAATTTCCGCAGGAAATGGTGCCTAGTCTCTAACGTTTTAGAATATTACAGGTCTCCCACGCGCTCGCGGACTGCTTTTTACATTACGTACATATGACGTACACAAGAGGTAAGTAACCCCTCCAATTTTTAGAGATTTGGCATAAAAAATACTAAATAAAAATATAAATTCCAAGCTTTCTTAAATCCTCCCTCCCTTTGGTATTGGAACTACTGGACCCCTTCGACTTTGACTCGCTATAGATCACGTGAATAAAAGGAATTGTGAGTGAAAACAATCATATTTGCATTCTCCCCCACCATGGCCTGATGTAACACCGCCAAAGTGACCGCCCGCTGCTGTAAATTTTGCTCATACTTATGAGCCCCTGCCCCAACGCTAATACACAAAATACAGAATACTAGAATCTCACGCTGCACCGCATAATGCAACAACTGACTCGTGATAGCTTGAACCCTTTAGTAGCTAAGCCCCCACATACCTCTCTCGGCTGGTCACGTTGATTTTTTACAATTTTGCTTTACGCTCAACAGCACCTAGAGTGGCGACTGCTTGTAGTCTATCAGTGAGGGATTTTGTGGTGGGCATGAGAAAAAGAAATTGAAGATAATACCCCGCCCACATATCAGGGGCCTGGCCTCTTGCCAAAGGATCATACCGATCAATCCAGCAATATTAGCGGTTTGTAAAAAAAAAAAAAAAAAAAAAAACGAGGGCCATCGAATGGTTGATAAGCACATGCGAGCATAAGAACCCAGGACCCAGGTTGTTCTAAGGTGCATAAATAGAACTCAACATTAGAATTCCATAGCCGTAGCAGGCCTCGAAATATTGGGGGGGGGGGGGACGATACAGAAACATCAAGAACATATTGGGGGCACAGCCACGCCCCTACTGGTCATTCCCTTATAATTGTTTTTTTTTGGGGGGGAGGGGGACACGTGCCTGAATTCGAGCTGGCGACAGTTTGATTGAAGTAATATCGCTGAGAAATACATATTATTCGCTGCTTATATTTCAATAAATGAAATATGTTGTTCCATGAACGCTATAATGGAACTCAAAGCAACCGAAATAAGAGTATAAACTGGATCAACTCAAGTATATTAAGGCCTGGGTAGATTGCTTTTAGCATCGAATATAACTTATTGCAATAAACTTTGTTAACATCGCCTTAAATTCGTTCTTTTTGGCAAGATGATTGAAGTCGACGGCCTAAACATTTTCGTAATGTTTTCTTGCTGGTGATGACGTCACACAATAGATCACGTGACAAAATAGTTTTTTGCCTTTCCGCCAGTAAGAAAACAGCTTGGACAAAGATGTTTACTAAATAAGTGTTGACTTTATGTGTGTCATATGATAGCGTTTTAGCATCCATAATTTTCTCTGCCGTTAACAAGATATTAATTATTTTGTTAAGTCACGTGACCTGCTGCGAATTAAAATGTTGATTTGTGACCGAAAGGCTAAACTTTTCTTGCAGGTTAAGACATCAGTGTGCAGATGTGTTTCAAAGGAACATGAAAACATGCAATGTTTTCTTTTTCATAGTGTATCCACCAGCGGAGAATATTTTGAAATATTGATTTGCAAAAGTCACGTGATCGGCTGGATGACATCATCACTCAAAATAAAATATTACCAATCAGCTAACATTGCCGAGTTTGATGTTTTGACCAAAAATGGTGCATTTAAGGCAATGTTAACCCACTTTAAGGGAACTTTCAAAATTTCAACTGTTTTAGCTTAAGATCCAAGCCTTAATACACTTGAGAACTTTAGAATTTTAAGGAATGGACAGGGTTAGAAAGATAGAGTAGAGGTAAAATATATCCAAGGGAAACAAGGGGGGACTGGGTGGTTTCATAGAAACGAGGGGAACCCGCGCCGCGCCCCGCCGCGCCCCCCAGCCGGTCTTCCGTGGTCTAGGGTATACCCGAGGCCTGGGGTATGCCGTCTGGGGGACTGGGTGGTTTCATAGAACGGGCTGGGAGGCGCCCCGCCGAGCCCCCCAGCCCCGTCTCAGGCAGATCAAGGATCGCGTAGATTAATAATTGTCAATTATTAGCAATCATCAATCTACGTCGGGCGGGGTTCGGGTCGGGCGGGGTTCGGGTACGCAACTCTTTGGGGCGAAAAAGCAAAGGCCCCCATTGTGTGGTAACATGTGGGAACCTTGCAATTAGACCCTCGTCTGTCCTATAGTATACCGAGCATTCGGAGGATGAAGTGCGGAAAAGATTACTGCTGGCTAAAGGTCGGCCATGCAAACACGTGTAGCCAGAGGTGCATGGACACCTACTGCAAGGTGCACCACCAAAGGCTCCGTAAAGGCAGCCCCCTCCCCGTGCCGTGCAAGATCTGCGGCATAGGGACGCAGTCGGAGACGCGGTCGTGTCGCCCCTGCGGAGCGAATCGTGTAGGGCAGAGGATGCGCAGCACCGAGAGGCGCGCTCGGGAACAGTTCGCACTCGTCCTGTCTGATATCGCAGCCCGCGATACGGGCAATTAGAGACTGGGTGGCACAAGGCATACCCAAACACTCGTCCTGTATGATATCGTAGCCGGCGATACGGGCAATTAGAGACTGGGTGGCACAAGGCATACCCAAGCACTCGTCCTGACGTCGTAGCCCGCGATACGGGCAATTAGAGACTTGGTGGCACAAGGCATACCCAAACATGGACGCTTACATAGAGGAGATTCTCAATAGCATGCCTGACAAAGAGGCGCCTGCCGTACTAGCAAGGCTGGTCCAGAACATCCTGGACGAGGACATCTCGCTCGCTTACTCTCGCTTACTCTCGCTTACGCCGCTCGTTCCGGCAAAAGCGCGTCGGCGAGAGGCTGACAAAGAGGCCGCGAAGCAGGAGCCGTGGCGCGAGTTCGACCCGCTTCTAAAGCAAAAGGGCCCAGAGGGCTTAGATCCCGAGAAGTACTATTCTCTCTTTGTCGGCGGCGCCCATCTTCGGTTCCCAAGCGTGGATGCCACTCTACGGGGCCAAGACATAAGCGCCGGTGTTTACCAAGAGATACGGGATCTTGGTGAAGCAGGAGTCATTGCTCCAAAGCCGGTTATGCAGGGGCCTGATATCAATGACGATGGCTCAGTGTGGTGGGTCTCGCACGAGCGAGAGTCTCTGAGGGCAAACGCAGTGTTGCCACTGGTGCTCGAGATGGTAGACCCCGACCAGCGTCTTCACTCTTCACGGTCGTTGGTAAGGCCCCCGCAGAGCCATTGGCGCCAATCACGGAGGAGGAAGGGCGCTCGGAGCGCAGGATCGGTGGGTCATTAGTCAAAAGTGGAGACCAAATCGCAGTCGGCGCCCTGGAAGGTATCGATGCGGGTATTTGGGAGAAAGGACGAGAGTACCTCGTTTACGTGAGATACGAGCTTCGCCCTTTATCTGAGCAAAATGGGAAGCCTGGGCCAATGTTTGAGCGAGAGGGGAGTGACGCCTTCGCTAACTGTGTTGTGAGTTACGTTGCCGACTTCTTGAGGAATCGCAGTACCTCACGCTCCCTTGGTCTAACCAAGACACGAGGCAAGATCCTGGCTGCTACGGGATGCACCAAAGAAGACCTCTTTGAGATGGGAAAGAAGCTCGAGATAAAGCTATTAGCCGTGGTCGCCCTGGGCAACGCTATGTGGGACTCGGGGAAGTACAAGACTAAGGCGAGGTTCACTATCCCTCGCCACAATAACCACGCCTGGGCGGAGCTTCCGACTGAACCACCTGCGATCACGATCGTCCACGGCCTAGACTTCGAGGCTGAGGATGAGCTTCGTTCGCTATGTCAGGAGACGGCTTTAACCAGTGCCGCCACGAAAATGCACGAGGCAAAAGTGCGAGAGGTGCTCATTCGCTTTATAAACAGGGCGATCCCCAGAAGCACGAGGATCTGGCTATGCGGGCGCGTTATAGTCACGCACGAAGGCAAACTATACCGATCGGAGAGAGATAGCGTCGCGATCGACAGAGCGTTTACGGACAAGACGGGGCATGATCCTCAATGGCTTCCTGATGATCACCCAGCCTACCAAGAGTACGCCGAAGCTACGCACTCGATGGGCGGCGCAATAGGGTATCGTTTCAAGAAGTGGGCCCAAAGAGAGAACATCAGGCCAACGCCTCTTAAATATAGGGACGTCTGGCAAGCGGCGCAGGTTGAGTCCAAAGTGTGGAATAGCAAGGAAAACTTAGGGGCGCAGCCTCATGCGCACATCGACATGCGTGCGGCGTACCTAGGATGCGAGGACAGTGTCTCCGGCGGTGCTCACTTCCGAGAACGACCTCGCCCACGACCATCGCAATAACCCGCGCCTCGCGGTGAAGGCTCAAACCTACCACCATTACCTCTGCATACCAGCGGAGAAGCCGATAGAGGAGTGGAGACCTTCCGAGCTGGGGCACAAACTCGACCGTCTCGCAGAAGTAAACATCATTGACGAGTGCTGTAAGGTACAGACTAAAGTGCTATGCGCCATCCTAGAGTATCTCACCACGCGGCTGTGTCAGCAAGTGTGTTGTGGCGACTATGGGCAGGTCCTGCCCTGGGAAGATAAAGAGGGGCCTCACGATATGCTCGAGGAGTGGGCACAAGGGAACATCCGCTGGTTCGAGTCCGACTACCGCTGCCTGTGTGAAGACTGCCAAAAGCCGTACAGTACATGCGACTGCGGCTCTGCCGCGCCCTCCTCCAGGCTCCACGACATAAGGGGCCGGATTTGGTGTAGGTCAGATTCAAAACAGCTTGAGGTGTTTCGAGAGGAGTGGGATGGGGTAGCGTTCGACGCGGCGGTCGAGCAGGCCCACCCAAGCGATATGTGGGTGTGTTCGACCATTAAGATGGGGGCTCTTGTTCAGCAGCGATTGATAGAGCACCACAGGAAAAACTACCCCCCATTGCCAGCAACCATCCCCTTTGACCCTGATCTTAGCATTGCGCATCGTTATCGCAAGCAAGGGCGGCCAGTGCCCGTGCCAGGCAAAAGGGGTGAGAAGGTCGACGCATACAAAGGCACGGTAGTCGAGGTTCCTCTCGACGCGGTCCTTAACGGGCTTCCCCTCGAGTGGAAATACGCGGGCTGGGGAACCGTCCACCGGGTGCAGGGCAAGACTATCCAGACTCCAATACGTCTGTTTATCGTAGACCACAGCTTAGAGGGCTGGATCACGAATGCTGTATACACCGGCATCTCCCTCGTGCGGCTGATCAGATAGTCAACGTGATTCCCCCCGATAACGCCCCCGGTGCCTTGGTTCCCACAGGACTGCAGGCTACGCCCAGTGAAGAGCTCATTATAGCGCGAATCAAGCGATACGCTATAGACGACAGGCAAAAGGGTCGCGCAAAGTACACGGGATCGCACCACGTTCTAACGGTAGACCACGTACTCGGCAGGATTGCTGACGTGGAAAAGAAGTGCACGGTCTGTGGCACTCAGATTCTGTTTCAGGGATACACCGGCTGGACGACAGTCAGGGTCACTACAAGTGGAATGTCAGACTCACGTGCCTTAGCTGCAATAGAAGGCACAAGCGCTGATCACGCAACACGCAACTGCGAAAGCGTGAAGCCGTGCTTAGAGTACGACATGTAATACAACACTGGCTGTCCGGGCTCCATAACCCTTTTTAGTATTGGGTATACCTTGCTTGTCCACCACGGGTCCGTCGCTCGCCGTCGGCCCTTGTACTGGAGGTCTTCCTCGTTTACGGCGATGTACACCTCAGTTCCGACCTCTAAGGGGACCTCTAGGGGGGGAGGGGGGCTTTTCGGCTTTATGGCGTCTTAAAGCGCAAAGCCAGTCATGCGAGATTTCGTTGCGTTTATGTCCGAGATGACGATTGGCAAAGCAGTAACCCACTCGCGGTTTGTTTCGCCGGATGCAAGCTCCTTCGAGTACTGCGCACGAAATAGGCGCTGTGCCAGCCAGCGATGGAAAGACTCGACGAAAGTTTGGCTCCTGTGGTGCCCTGGCTCAGCCCGTCGGACCTCCACCCTGTGGTCTGTTAGGAGCTTTGTGGTAGCACCCTTGAACTCCGTGCCGTCATCAACCATGAGGACTTTAGTCCATGTGAGTGGTCCGTCTGCATAAATGTCAGCGAGTTCGCGGGAGACAGCGGCCGCGTTCTTAGTCTTCAGTGAGCGGGCGGCTTTATATCGTGAAGCAACGTCAACGACAGTCAGGGCATACTTGTACCCGCGGTCGGTTGGCAAGAATAGTAGGTCCGACTGGTGGATACGGTTCGGTGTCTGCTCCGAGAAATGGGCGTGTGTAGTCTGAGGAGGGGGTGTCTGTGTGTAGCCCCCGACGGGCTGCGAGCTTACCCACTTGCGCACTCGATCTATGGAGGCTGAGCCCTTGGGAAGTTTGTCATGCAGAGCGGTCACTCCCTGGAAGCCACCTCTTGCGTAGTAAATAGGACGAAGGAACGCATCGAGTGCTTCGTCGGACATGCGCTTCGCCGCCATTACGTGTCGGCAATGTACTGCAACAGGTGTATCAGTCTCCAACAGGCGGTTGCTGTCTGCTCGGGTAGTGCCGAGGCGGTCTTTCTGAGGTCGGTAGGCCCCCGGAGAACGACATTGGCGAATCCCTTAACGCACTCCCTGTCTGCGCGCCACAACTCGAGGCTTCGGTTAGCAGTGTCACCAAAGCTACAGAATCCACCCATCGACACCTTCGGTGTCATCGACCTGTCTCCCTTAGCAGCGGCTGATACCTCGTGCATAGCACTCCACAACCGGTCTGCAATCATCTTATACGTATACGCGCAGTATGGAAAAAGGCCGCCTAGATCTAAATCACAGCAGGCGGCTAGCTGTGTAGCCGATGGCGAGAGCGCTAGCCGCGTTTTTCTGCGTTTTGCTGGGGATGTAGTAGTCGGACAGCTCAGGAGCCCGCGTCGACTCCAGGGATTGTTTTGGTCGGGTCTGGTTGTAGAGTTTGAGCGCGTAGTCAGTGTCGGTGAAGTTTTGCTTTGCGAGGGACCCTCTCTCGCGACTTTGAGCTTGCCAATCGAGGATTTTTGTCGCCGCTGTTGGTAGCGTCCATAGTCTTGTTGGTATTTCTCTAGGGCCTTGTCGTGCCTCTCCTTCTCAGCTAAGGCAGGGCTCTCATCGTTTGACAGGAACTTTGCGAGGTAGTTGCCACCAACGAATGCAGTCGCGTTTAGGACGGCGCCGCCAACCAAAATCGCGATGGAGGCCATCGAGTAGTGTGTGTACGTTTCACGTGCCCACACTTCACGTGCTGTGTGTACGCGAACACGAGTCTAATACATGGCATACACATGTAGTAGTGTGCCACAGTACACTACTACATGGGCAGGATCTTCTGGTCCTCAAGGTAACCCTTCAAAGCGACAGCACCTGCAACGGCGGCAGTCATTTTTGCGTAGTTCATGGCGTTCGCGGAGGGGTCTTTGGTGAAGTCTTCGCGCAAGACCTTGCGCCCAACCCAGCCAATGCCGGCGACGAGACCGGTAAAGACTGCGGCGTCGGTGATGGTCTTTGTAATCTTGCTTTGCTGCGTCTTCGACATTGCGATGCACGGACGTGCGGGGAATGGGTGGGGCCCTTTTGTTTAAATGCCTGATTACTCCATGGCTAACAGCCGAGATTTGCATAGTCCGGGTCGGCTCGCCGGGGCGGCAAGCGGTGGTTGCTGTGAATTTGCGGGATTCACGTCGTCGGTACCTTCGGTAGCTGTGGGTGTACGAGTGAACGCGGCAGCTAGCTCCCGCCTACGTGTGTAGAGGCCGATCAATGACACTAGAAGACCAGCGACCCCGATAACCGAGCTGGCCGACCAAGCAGAGTTGCTTTCCGGGACTGGCGTGTGTTCGTCATAGCCCTCGCGTCCCTGCGACTCGCTAGCGACCGGCGACTCAACGTGTTGCACAGCTTTCTTCTTCGCTCTGTTAAGTCGGTTCCACTCTGCCAAGCGTCTTCCAGCTTCGACTTGTCCAGGGTGTTTAGGTCAGGTCGCGGGTGGCTCGGGGCTCGTGATTCTCTCCACCATCTGGTGAGTCCGCGACTGCTACCTCGTGTTTACACCACGTGTCAGCGCCGTTGGTGTTCACATGACGTGCTACGTGTAACGCCCCGACAGCTAAAGCCATCAAACGACCGCAGCGTAGAGACAGGCTTCCGCACAATGTGCGGGGCTCGTTGTTGATGATGTAGTCGGACACGAGGTCGTTGTGAAGATCGACCGCACTGTCTATCGGCAGCGTCATGCCTACTAGCTTGGTCGTAAGCTTCAGGAAGCTGTCTGCCAGGGCGTCTGTAGTCCGGCTGGCTAGAGCGGTCTCGTATCGCTTCTCGTACTTCTTTACCTCCTCGGCGCTCATGCGTTTGACGTCGTCGTGAGTCAGGGCCTTGCCTACCATCTCTCTCGACTTCCCCGAGCCTACGAGAATCGCGAGATTCTCCCTCGCGTCTGCTATCTCAGTTTGCTTACCTCCGGTAGCTGGCTGCGTCGAGCAGTCCAACGACTTGATATCTGCGGCGCCCCCCTCAAGAAGACTCTCAAAGTATTCGTCGCTCATCATGGTACACGTGTGTTGTCAAGCGTGATCAAATCGTATACGTATACGTGAGCGGTGATTTACTGCGCTTACCGTTCAACTAGGGCGATGGTATAAGGTGACGCGAGCAAAACTCTAACTTCGAGAAATTTTTTGTCTTGAAGGCCTTCATGTACTCTTTCATCTTCTCTTCTGAGAGCTCCGCGCCGTAGTCATGCAGGATAGCTTTCATGTCCGCCTTGCTCGGGGTATAAAAGACCACCAAGGCCGCGATGTTCTCACGGAACGGCTTCGTGATGCTGGTGAGCTGCTGCGTGCACGCTAATACCCACGTGGCGTGCGCTGAACGCCAAGTTGACGAGCTGGTCAGAGCGCCTCTTTACGTATTTTGAAGCCGCACATTCGTCGAGTATGATTAGCGTATTAGTGCCTTCGAAGACAGCGGACACAAACCTCAGCAGTACGTCGATCTGACCCGCCTCAGATGTGACGACAAACAGACGATCGTCGCCCTCGCCGAAGCCGTCGTATGTTTTATTGTAGACAAAGGTAGGGCACACGAGTACGATGTAGTGGAACTTGCCCCGGAAAGGGCCGCGCAGCCGGTCCACTATGAATCGGGTCTTTCCGCATGACGTCGGGCCCACGATGAGAGCGTTAAATGGGATGTTTTTCGGGTCCATACTGTACTACTGTGCTCAGTATTGTATGGACTCTAGCTGTCCGTTCATAAGGTTCATTTGGGCGTCGGCCACCACAAACACGTGGCAGTTTACGGCACCCGTGCCGCTTGCCGTGCGTTTTATCTCAAGATGCACACCGTCGCGGGTGTTGACCAATCGGAGCATTGTCGTCCGTCGTTCGAAGGTCGATCCAAAAGCAAAATTGATGTCGCCATAGAACGACTTGGACCTGACACTAGGCGCTCCGCTGCCACTGACAAACCGCCTTTTTGCCTTCCTCCAGAAATCCGTGGGGCGTAGTCCCTGGCTGAAGACCTTGTTTGGCATGCCGTCGATTGTAACGCGGACGCTCTTGATGTCGGGGTACACGAACTTCTCAGAGTCGCGAGCCCCTGCCGTGTATGGCTCCACAAAGAGGAGCAACAGACCACTCATAGACCTTCGCGGCAGGTTGACACTCTTTGATTATGCTGTCCGTCCCTAAGGTCTAATCACGAAGGTCTTGTGGAGGTTCACCTGCTCGTAGCAAAACGTTGTGCCGTTTTGGTAGGCGGCGGCTGCAGACCGGGCGAGGTTGTCGTCCCTCAGGCTTTCGTATTCCAGCTCTAGATTTTTGATGCCGTAGGATAATTTGGTAGCATCGCTTCCGACTACTACCTGGTCAACCGTTGCGAGCGTGATCTCGAAGAGCAGCGCCTCGGAGAGCGCCCTTGGGTACAGTACGCTGTGGTCCGTCAGCAGAGAATGGTCTAGCGGGATGGTGTACTTCGCCCCGTGGGCGGCGTTTAGAGCGTTCTTCTTGGCGTTACTAAGTCGCTTTATCGCCAGCCTTGGAGCGAAGCTTGCGCATGTTTTCTGACTGTATGCCCTGCTCCAGGCGGTCCTCTCTCTCGACCTTGGACAGGTAAAGCTCCTCATACGTCTTTAAGACATCGCAGCGGTTGGTGTCCTGGCGCGTTTCTCCTGCAAACGTGATTTTCAGGCGGCTCACGAGATTTTGGCCGACGTTGTTCACGACGGTATTATTCGCTTGGCCCGAGATGGAGAGATCCAAACCGACCCTCAAGGAGCCAGGCACAAGCGTGACGCCTTCCGATAGCTTTAGGACCGCCACATATATTGTCTCGCCGGGGGAAGCCGTCGACGGGTTGAGAGTGACCCGGTGAACAGTTCTCTCGGCTTTCAACCCCAGAGGAGTTCTGGGTGTTCGTTGGGGGTCACGTTTATCGCTGACTGACATTCCTAGTAGTATGAAGTCACGTGACTATGGTATGGACTGTTAGACATGTCTAATATAGCGTAGCATATGATTTACGCATCATGGGTGATGTTGACGTTGACATTGACGATACCTTACCTGGTTCGTCCGCCGAAGACAGGGACGACGAGACGCCCCTTATCCCGTTTGACCCCTACGATGGGGAGTCGATCCCAAGGACGAGCACGTCATCGCGGGGGGCCCGGACGCAAACGACCGCTAAAACCTCATTCACCACAGAGGGTTCAGCGACAAGACTCGGTCTCCAGTCCCTCAAAGAGAAATACCCAGACCTTAACGAGAATCTGATACGGTTCCAGTCAGACCAGAGGGGAAAGACGCTAATACAGCTTCGCACCTCAACAAAGGAGAATGAGAACGGGGGCGTTCGACAGGACGTTGCGAAGTTGAAAGTCTTCAAGCTGGCGATGGGGTCTGTGGCAGAGAACAAGTCCAAGAGCTGCAAGGGGCGGTAACCACAGATAGGGAGACCATCGACGACCCTAACACGTCAGAGAGTCGCCGCCAAGAGGCCCGTGAGCGCAACGAGGAAAGGCTTTCCGAGATTGACGAACTAGAACGCGAAAACCGAGAGTCCGAGAACCAAAAGCCGCTCAGAGAGCGCATCAAAGCCATCTTCGGAAAGTACGGCTTTACCGTCACCGCTATCGGCTTGGCCGTAGCGACGAAGATCACGGCCATTGTGACGTCGCTCGGCAAGTCGCTCTCCTCCGTGGCCAGAGGGGCCGGTAACGGGCTTAAGGCTACCGGGAAAAGCTAGGCGAGCTTCTCCCTGGGCTAGTAGGCAGCATCGCGAACTTCGTGTTTAAGGCTGCAGGAGAAGCGGTGAAATTCCTTGGCGAAAATGCGTGGCTGCTCATTCTAGCCGAAGCCGCGTTCTTGGTTCGTCGAATGCAAAGCAATCATCGGAACAAGTAATACGCCGCCGCCACCGCGAGTGCCGACAACCCCGCCTTGAAGGCGGTGTTGTCACTTAGATGTCATGCTGCGCATACGCGAAGAGGAGGCAGGCGCCGCGCCCTCTGCGTGCACTACGGCCTTGCCTCGCACCTCGCGGTCAATCCTCAGATTAGTCACGTGTTGCACCCTAGGATGCCCACCGCCCATGTTATGAGCACCGACTGGCTTTGTCTCGGTGTTGATCGCGTTTGCGCCGAGCGTCATGGAGTCTGTGGCTTTCTGCAGTTTATTGTTGTAGCCCACGACCTTTTGCGTGTTTATCACCAGATCGCTCGGCATCAGCCACACTCCTGGTGCGACCGCAAGGCCCAGTCTCACTTTGGCCTCCTGCACGGCTAACTGGTACCTTTGCACTCTTTGAGCGATGTCGTTTTCTACGATCGCGTCTTCAAGCAGCTTCGTGAACTCCGCCTGCGCCTCCATGGCCGGCCCACCGGCCCCCGCGATAGAGGAACGGACGTTCACCTGGGCGCCAAGCACTGTGTAGACGAACGCCTCGACCGAGCGATCGAGTCTTCCTAGCCCTGCTTTTGTCAGCCCCTCACCTTTGGGAGGCGCGAACCAGCTATATTGCACGCCCCCGTGGTCGTCGTTGCGTATGAAACCCACCTGCTTCCCACTATTGTACGTCCCACCTTCGTCGCTAAACATATTAATGTGGCTCGGGTACTCGTCTGCCGCTGTGTCGTAGCCACGGATCACGTGCACGTTGCGATACCTCTCCCCCGGGTAGAACACAAACACATCGCCTAGCCCGTGGTTCCGCCCGCCTTTCCATCGGAAGTCCGGCTTACGCGGCAAACCGAACTCTATACATAGACGCTCGAAAGCGGCTTTCTTGTAGGGGTTATCTTTTCGCGTGAACGGGCTGTCGCCAGGCAGGGGGGCGCCGAGCTCGTAGAGTATCCTCCGCGTGGTAAAGTAGACGTGAAACCTTAGAAACCCCCTGATGACAGAGGTGAGCGTGGCGAAAGCGGGGTCGGTGAGGGACACCCCGCATCCGGCTGTTGCGCACCAGACCGCAAAGTTGAGTTGATGTGGCCAGCACCCATAGGAAGGCTCCGATAGCCACCGGCGAGACTCCTTGGCGGACTTGTGCGTGACCACTGTCTCTTTGAATATGTCTCGGACCCTAGTCGTGAATGACTTGTCCTCAGCCACGTGTGTCTCTAGCTGCGTGAGTAGTGGGGGTGATGTCTGAGGCCGTGCTTTCCACGGGGGTCGCGGGCTCGGCGTAGAGCAGCTTTTGCCCTAGGGTCATAGACCTAGGTAAACCGGATTTTGCGTGTTTGACTTGTTCGGCTGTAGCGTGTTTGATATGTTCGGCTATAGAGGCTTCCGCCGCAGTTGCCGCCTTTTTCGTCTCTTCCGCCCCTTTTGCCTCCTCGTTCAGCATCCGCCAGCCTTCCCAATCCATTCTCAGTCCTATTAAACACGAAGGCGGGCTGTGTTTAACAAAATGTTGGTCCTACATATTGTGCTCACCAAAGGCGAACAGACGCTCTTCTTCGAGCGGCCGATAAGACGCCCACGCTTCGTCGCGCTCCGGCAGTGCTCGCTGTTTAACAGCTGGTATAATCTCGAGCAGGAGCATCAGATAACGACTATATCCGCCCTCCCGCCCATCGCTACTCTGCCAGCCGGGCACCACACGGCAGAGTCCATCGTGGAAACGATCAACCGCACTGGAAGCAAGATTCTGACCGCGAAGCTGGACCCCCTCACGGGGGAGATCGCGTTTACGTCCAATGGCGTTGCGTTCCTGAATGCCGAGCTTTGCGCAGTATTTGGCCTAGAGGCTAAAGACGATCAGTTGGGGGAGCGGGGCCTCGCACTGCCCTTGGAGGGGCCCCCACTTAAGGTAGCTTTGCCGAAGATAGAGGCCCTCTACATCTGCTGCGATATCGAAGATCGCACACAATGCCCCTCCTTAGGCGAGCCTTCAAACGTTCTTGCTTGCCTAGAAACCCGCGGGGGACCGCACGAGAAAGTCGTCTATGGACCCGACATCTCCGTTTGCGTCGCAGCAAATTCCTCTGAGTTTGTCTCGAGTATCCAAATATGGATCAGGGTACGGTACGGTACGGTAGACGGGTGGACTTTAAGGGCAAGCCTGTTCGCCTTGTATTAGAGCTAACCTAGGGCCGACATAACAAGCATGGCAAATAGCGACGTTAGCGGTGGTGCCATATACCCCTCGCTTCCCAGTATGTACAGTGGCGGCGACGTGCAAAGCTTCCGACTCCAGAAAACATGTGACACTCAGGCGGTTCTAGACAACGAGATAACGCATCATCGACAGGTGCGGAAAAAGTATAAGCGCGCGTTTGCCGTTACCCATGATGTGTCTGTGGTATCCGGTATCGCTGCAGGGGCGCTTTCCAGCGCCGGGGTCGGCGGTCCGCTGACAGGGGTCGCTGGGCTGGTCGGTGTCGTGGGCGTGGGCGTAGGCGCAGGGATAGTCTCTAAAGATCTTACGAGCAAGGTGGCTAAACACGAAAACACGATGGTTTTAGCGGAGAGTAAGAAAAACTCGATCAGCGAGCTAGTCTCTAAGGCTCTACAAAACGGGCACATCTCAGACGAAGAGTTTCAGTTAATACTTCGGGAACAAGAGAAATACTACGCGCTCATGGCCGTTATCAGAGCTCGACACGACCTCGCATCGCGTGAGAAAAAAAGCAAGAAAGGGCCCCCGAGAAAGTCCCTGGAGACACGCGAAAAGGTGAAATGGAGACTGCGAGAAATTCGCGAGGAGTTCGGGAGCGAGGTGTTCGAGTTAAACTCAGGTTTAAACTCCACGCCAGCGGCTTCGAATTTACGGCCGAAAAACGGTCATTCCGCGCTCCGTAGGCTCGGTATACTATAGGGCAGACGAGGGTCTAATTGCAATGTTCCCACATGTTACCACACAAGGGGGGCCAGCGCCTTTTCGCCCCAAAGAGTTGCGTACCCGAACCCCGCCCGACCCGAACCCCGCCCGACCCGAACCCCGCCCGACCCGAACCCCGCCCGACGTAGATTAGCAATTGCCAATTATTTATCTACCCGAACCCCGCCCGACGTAGATTGATGATTGCTAATAATTGCTTATTATTTATCTACCCGAACCCCGCCCGACGTAGATTGATGATTGCTAATAATTGCTAATTATTTATCTACCCGAACCCCGCCCGACGTAGATTGATGATTGCTAATAATTGCTTATTATTTATCTACCCGAACCCCGCCCGACGTAGATTAGCAATTGCCAATTATTTATCTACCCGAACCCCGCCCGACGTAGATTAGCAATTGCCAATTATTTATCTACCCGAACCCCGCCCGACGTAGATTGATGATTGCTAATAATTGCTTATTATTTATCTACCCGAACCCCGCCCGACGTAGATTGATGATTGCTAATAATTTCTAATTATTTATCTACCCGAACCCCGCCCGACGTAGTTTGATGATTGCTAATAATTGCTAATTATTTATCTACCCGAACCCCGCCCGACGTAGATTGATGATTGCTAATAATTGCTAATTATTAATCTACGCGGACCCCGCCCCACGTAGATTGATGATTGCTAATAATTGCTAATTATTTATCTACCCGAACCCTGCCAGACGTAGATTGATGATTGCTTATAATTGCTAATTATTAAACTACGCGAACCCCGCCCGACGTAGATTGATGATTGCTAATAATTGCTAATTATTTATCTACGCGAACCCCGCCCGACGTAGATTGATGATTGCTAATAATTGCTAATTATTTATCTACGCGAACCCCGCCCGACGTAGATTGATGATTGCTAATGATTGCTAATTATTTATCTACGCGAACCCCGCCCGACGTAGATTGATGATTGCTAATTATTTATCTACGCAAACCCCGCCCGACGTAGATTGATGATTGCTAATGATTGCTAATTATTTATCTACGCGGACCCCGCCCGACGTAGATTGATGATTGCTAATAATTGCTAACTATTAATCTACGCGAACCCCGCCCGACGTAGATTGATGATTGCTAATAATTGCTAATTATTAATCTACGCGAACCCCGCCCGACGTAGATTGATGATCGCTAATAATTGACAATTATCTTGGTGATTATCTATGAAACAGCCCAGTCCCCCAGACGGCATACCCCAGGCCTCGGGTATACCCTAGGCCACGGAAGACGGGCTGGGGCGCGCGGCGGGGGCGCGGCGCGGGTTCCCCTCGTTTTTATGAAACCACCCAGTCCCCCCCCCCCCCCCCCCCCCCCCGAAACAAAAAATTGTTCGAGTAAGCGGGAAGTTGCGAGTTGTACGGTTCAAGAACGAAATTCGAGTTATTCAACTTCAATGGATTCTTGTATGATTTGTCCGACCCCTTTTTCCTCGTGTCGATATTCCAATAAATTGAATAATCCAATTACGTTTACCTACAATAACTACTCTGGAAAAGTATTTAGAGCACTATGCACCTGTGACGTCACAATACAAATGTAATTTTTGTTCGGTGAGATGAATACATGTATTTGTTTGATTAACTCGAGCAAATAGTGCGCTCTGATTGGCCCGCTAGTGTTTACAGAATTTCGCGTCTATCCAGTGCGCGCGTCTACGATTGATTGTTCGTTCTTGAGGCAGCTACACACAAGCGCGGCGAAGAGGACAATACAGCCCGCAGATTCGCGGTAATTTTTCTCAACACGAATCGCAATTGCTAGACAAACCATTTATCAAGATGCCTAGGAAAGCGATGAAGGTTATTGTAGAGCTAGACGTTCACACGGTAAGAAATTTCTGCAATATTTAGCTCCAAATGGTTCGGATTCTTGCTTGTTGCTAACGACGCGGTGTCACGATTCCGCTTTCCTTGATTTGCACCAACATGCCACTAAAGACCTGCAAATCTAATTTATCTACAGATTACCTGTCCCGGGACATTTCTACGCGATTATGGCTATGTTTACTTGAAAGTAAACTGCATGGGATTGGAAGTGAATACGAAATCTGTACCACCAACTTTTCCTGTCTTTTTCCACGAGAGACTTCGGTTCGAGAGAGTAAGAAAAACATTTGGATATAAATTATAACAAGGTTTTGTTTTTGTTGAATTATTAATCACAAAGCAGTCTATGAGGAGTTTTACTTAGTGTTTTTAATGAACAGGTTTTTAAAAGCTGCCAAGATCCCGCATACGTTTCAATCCATCTCAAAGGTGAAGAATATTTCAGACATACGACCGCCATCTTGAATTCTAAACTCACAAGTCTTCACGATTTCTGCTTTGTATTTACTGATATAGCATATTTTATATAGGAGAAGACGTTTTAGTTGAGCTTCGGCAGCACGATGATTATATATCAGGTAAGAATTTAGTTTTTGTGTGTAATATTTGTGTCTGTTTGGGCCAACGCAACAAATTCCGGTGCATAGCGCTTGTGAGTTGTCGATTTCACGTCCTGTGAAGTCGGTGTGTTGTCTATAGAGCGGCCAGTATTTTGTAGATTTGTTTGTGTTTAAACACAACCAGCACAGCATGTTTAAGTAATGGAATCTCGAGGACCAAAGAACAGAGAAATAAAGGACGTTCTGTTGACGAAGCAATTTTCTCATGCGTACCTTGGCCGACCATTAGTTTAGAGCATTAATTTATTTTCCTTATCAAACATTCCGATAGAGAAATAAAACCATCATATTATCCAAGCACAAAACCCAGTGTTTCTTGTTTATTCTACTGATATTTGCTTCTTGGATTTGCGTTTATGTGCGTATTTTAAACATGGCGTCCCTGACCTAACCTGGGTTTAAATTGTTTAAAGGTCATTGTATACAATTACAATAACCATTTCGCCTTCAAGTGAACATTTCTTTCGCAATTTTACCCAAATATTCTACTTTCCATCATGTGCTTGGCTTTTAACTTGTTTCTGTTGATAACTGACATATCAGTGAAGTTTGCTAAGTATGCTAAAATGGTTTTCAATTACTGTCTGTCAAAAAATTAGTTTGACACTCTAAGTATGCTGAGCTTTCTCAAAGCCCTATTGTAATTATTGTATTGTCTTTGACGGCAACCCAAGCCTTCTATTGGACCACTATAATTCTTTGTTTATCTCCTTTGAGGTCTGCCCTGTGAAGACATCTGTTAGTTTTGGGATCTGTTAATCTGAAAATCTTAATTGGAAATTTTTGTTAAATTTTCAAGATCAAAGATAATCACTAAAAATTTGAAAACTATTCTTTAATAATCTAAACAATAAAATCAAAATCAGAAAGTATTTAAGTCTTATAATGTTTTATTGCATTAAGGAATCAGATTTTAAATAAAAACATGGGATGTATTATCTCCTTTTCATTTTTTTGGTTGGTTGCCTTGGCAAAATTATCTACTTAGCTATCAAAGATCTATGGCTTATCATTCCCTATTTTTTTGTGGCTGCACTGGTAGCTTTAGTCTCAGCTAGATTAATAAAACGGTTGGTAATCAAGCTACATCTAACTTTAATTTGTTTGATTGGTGCACAATTGCTTTGGTTATTGAGCACAATTGAACTGGCCAAAAAAATTCACATCACTAAAATAGAATTTTAAATGAATCAGAATTTGTTTTGTGTTTGTTCACTCTCTTTTTTGATAAGATCTAATTTTTAGTTGAGGCTAAGCCGTTCTTATTTTTGGAGCAATTTAATAAGGCCGAAGAGGTTCTTAACAATGTTCTTAAATTTAAGTGTATGTGAGAATATAAAACTCAATGAATTATTTGAAAGAGAATTACACAAATTATCAATAGCAATAATATTTAAAAGTGTATTATGAATAAAATTTGATTCTGCATTTTAGAACACATCACACAAACAAACTCAACATTTTGTTCTAATCTCAGCCTCAGCATGTTGTTAGCATATGGGTTTAAAATTTGGTCAAATCTCAGACTGGACATTCTTATGAAAAAGGTTCTTATAAAAAAGAGTGTATTCCAGTATATTTTTATATGCCTTTTATAAATATTGTCCAAAAATCTTGTTAAGCCCAGGGAGAATTAAAAAAAAAACTGTGGACAGTCTTCATGGTGATGCATTTGTCATCCCCTTTTTAATGTGTAGATCTGCTATGTATGTATTGTTATTTCATTTTATGTTTCTAGATGGTTATGTCATTGGTCACTATGCAAACAATGCCAGGGATTTCCTTTACCCTGCTGTCCCCACCTACCCGGGAACAGGACGAGAATTGACACTGTTCAAGACTTCACTTTTCAATCCAATAAGAATTACTGTAAGTACGTAAACTATTCTACCAGTTTAGTCTTTAATTCCACAGTTTGGCAGCCCTATGAAGAACAAAAAGGCATGCTACCAAACAAAAAAAAACTGCCAGGCTTTTTAAAATATATTGGCCAAACTTCCTCCCCTTATAAAAGACGTTAACTGGTATGACATCTGAATAAATTGCACACACATTTTCCCCAAAAGGGGTACTCTCAAGATTTTGGCATGTGAATGCTTGTCTTTTCCTAGACCCTTTAAGATTCCCCCTCCCTATCCCCCTTGGGGATCTACCTCATTATTAAGGATGTTCTTAAGAATGTTTTAATTGTTAATTACTCGAATAGGGGGTAGGTGAGTATTCACATTGAATTTTTTAGGCCTCCCTACTGAAAATCAGCGACTTTGGAGTCCCTTTGTCTCTATAACTATTAAATATGAAGGAGCCTCCTTTGGGCCAGTAAGAACATTGCACTCATTCCTTTTTAGATAATAAGCAGTCCCTTATTAAATAAGCATAATTGAATTTTCCAGGGACAGCCATTACGTCTGGAATTCACAACCAAGACAACTATCAAAGAAGTTCCAGACCCTGATGACTTTATCTCATCTGTAAGTATCCCTCCATGAAATCTGGATAAGATTGATCACAATCCTTGTGTTAAGGATTGCAACATGCCATCTGTCAGGCGTGCCCTCTAGTCCTCACAACCTAAACATAATATAAAATAACAAATAATGACTGAAATAAATTTCAAGCTCCTTTTACCTTTTTTTTTGCTCCATTCTTGCTATAGTTCAGCATAAATTATAGAAAAATTGCTCAAGAAAATTGTACAGGAAACTAACTCTAACCATTCACCAGTCTAGTTTTTTAAAAGCACCACTGAAGCTCATATATCCCTTTCAGGATTCTGGACTAGAGGAGCCTTTAACAGACAGTATGTTACGAGCAAGTCGCCGCTCAATCAGCCCCTCCCGTTCCCGATCTCCCACACGAACCCATTCCAGATCACGTTCAATATCACCCAAGCGGCGCTCTTTCACAACCACCCCTAGGGCTGACGACACTCTAGCCAATCATTCTGGTCACTTTCTTGTTCGTCGTAAAGATGAAAAATTGCTAGAAAGTCGTGACTTTGGTTCTTTTACTCGCCCAAAGCCTAGACGATCAAAGTCTCCTGTGCGACGCCCAAGATCAGTTTCACCATCTCGACTTGGGAACTCAACCGTGGAGCCATTACCTTGTAAGTACAGTGACGTAGCACCATTATGAATATCGAGGCACTCAAGGGGCTTCCAAAAACAACTGATGATTACTGCTGTATCCCTAGAGGTCTGGGGTTAGTTGGCCTGTTGTCCCTTAGTGTCTTAAGCTGGTTGTGGACAAGAGATAAATTGATTTGAAATTTCAAGTAATAGGTCCATCAAGGTGCATACCTGTTGACCACACCCTTTAGGAAATAGTTCAAAGCATATGCAACTTTTAAGGGGGAGTCCCGGCCCTCTGGGAACATACACAAGATTTGCTAAAGGATAAAAGATGCTTGGATAGATACCAAAAAAAGAAGAAATGATTCTCACATAAAAGGCCATTTCAAGGGATTTTCTCCTGTATTTTAGATAATGTTTGACATTTACTGTATTTTTGGCTACAAAAAAGGGGGGCGTGCCCCCTGGCTACGCCCCTGGAAGTGATCCCCTTTTTTATGATTGAGGGGTTGTGTATGCACCCCCTGTTCACACTCCTAGCTAAAAGCAAGCTACAGGATATTTCTTGGGACCAAGACTTTCAAAAAGACAAATTCTAACCTTTTCTTATGCTTTAGCCTGGAAATACTCTGAAGACTTTCCGGCTACTTCAACTGCTCGGCGCCGTCACCACTACCGCTCAGCAACCGAGCCGCTGAGCCTTAGCTACTCCAGTAGGCCTGCTAGCCCCTCGCGAAGCCTTTCTTATGCCTTGGATGACCTGAATGTCACTTCTAACTCGTACAAGAAGTTTAGCGACCCTCTGCTGCGGTTCAAATCCCGCTATTCACCGAATCTCAAAGCTGCACTAGGAGCATCAGATCGCATCCAAGAACGGGTAGAGCGCATTTTGGACACAACGGTGAGATGATCTTTGAAGCAGGCAAAGCCTTAGAATACCTATAGCTTCAAAATACCAAAGAAATTGATTGAATCAGTCCTATAAAGATAAATTTTGGAGCAGCCTAATCTTCAGAATACCTTTGCTTGATCTAATGAAATTCCATAATCTAATCATATAGAGTTATTATGGACATCTATTATATATACTAAACAACTAAAAATTTGGAGGATATGACTAACAAAGTTATGCTGACTGTTACAGATAGTAGGCATTATCTGCTTGGTTCAAAGTTGTTTTTTAGCGCTAGCGCTAGAGCTCTTGCAACAACAATGTCAACAAAATAAAACATTTATGTTAGACTATATTCATTAATTGATACCCCCTCAAAAAGAATCTTCTCTCAAAGCAACTCTCAAAGTGTTGTTTACTTGAAGAATAAAATGCTGCTTTTTATTTGTCCAAAAAAAAAATATTTAGAATAACTTGGCCTGTTACTTCCGTTTTTTTAGAGAAATGTTGAGGAAGATGTGGAGTCACTAGACATCCTCAGGTGTGTAAAGTGTAACTTTAGCCTAAACTGAACATAAAAGAAAGTACATTTACGAAGCTAATCACTCAAATACAAAAAGAGTGCAGATTCAAAATAGACAGGAGAGCTTCTCAGGCTGCTACCAGATGAACAATTAAACAAGGCTTAGATCGAAATTGTTAGTTTTTGTGTTTTATATTTCTTTTTTATGTCTGAGACCAGTGGCACCTGAGAGAAAGTATTTTTTTGCTCACGTTTTTGCGGAATTGTTTAATAATGCTTTTTTTTTTTCTCTGGCAGGGACTCGTTGAGGGAAGAGCGAAGGGCCTTGAGTGATGCTATTCGTGAGGCTGATAGGGCGTACGTATTTCACTAAGTCCCATGCAAGCTATGAATAGGCCCAAGGGGATGGGCCCGAGGGGGTGAACTCATCTTTCACCCTTGGGTAACGCCCCCTTTAAAGTCACATATGCTTGTCCTATTCCTTAGGGTGTAAATTTTGCTCCTACCATCAGGGACAGATCCAGGATTTCGGGAGGGGGGGGGGGGGGGGGGCGGTCGAAGCAAGGATTTAAAAATAGAAAGTGGCCGGATTCACTGATCATTCGTGGATTTCCTATTCAAATTTTTTATCGCCTATGACCATATATTTTTTATATGATGGTGCCCTTTTCTGAAAATTTTAAAACCTCCTATAAATAACAAACCTGTGCGCATCTTATGAAGTAGATGTATTCTCCTCATCTCACTTGAAATTCGTCGTCTGGATATAAATATATATATATATATATTTCATTTTTGCAGGGCGTATTACAAGTCAATTGGCCTTGACATCTGAATTATCCAAACAAGACAAAAGACCAATCCCTGTAAGTGAAGAAGAAACGGACGTTCACGTGAAAACAACTGTCTCAAATAAGGCTGCACTAAAAAAATCCATGAACCGTTCCCTCACAAGCGCGTAGTTCTCGGACGCATTTGTAACGGTTATTTAAAGTTTTTCTGACGTGTCCCTTTCTATTTTAGTCGCTTTCTTCTTAGTATTGTTGGTATGGGGTTCATGGATTAATTTTCTAATGCGGTTATTTGACGAGTTGTCAGGTGTTTCTTTTGCGTTTATTTTTAAAACGTTTTCTTGCGTTTTTTTTTTTTTTTTTTTCGCTTTCTACCCATTGGTTTTTGCCTTTTTTTACGTTTCTTGATTATCGCTTGGTTATCTTGCAGGTTTTGGGCGCTTTTTATACGGTTATTTGCATTTAGCAATTTGTTGCGCAGTTGCTTCGCTTGCTTTTTTTACGTTTTCACAAGGTTTTTTTCTTTGACGCTTTGTTTCACCGGGTTATCTTGCAGTTTTTTTGGCTTTATTTATACGTTTTTTCGTTTTTTTTTTGTTTTGGTTTAACTTGTTATTATTTTGTATATTTCGCTTTTCTTGTGGATATTTTGTGCATTCCTTCTCCTCGCCTTTCTTACGGTTCCCTCTTCGCTATTCACAGGCGCCGCTCTCCAAGGCAAAGTGTGTGATGTCCTGTGACGTTCGTCCTAGTCATTATAACGTATTTTACATATGGGGGTGTTTTTTAAAATAGTCTATGGGGAAAGCACTGAATCCTACAAACCTTAGGATCTAGGTTCGAATTGAATTGTCAAAGTCTTTGATCCCAACTTGTTTGACACATTGTGGATTCATATTGAGTATTACATACCTTGCCATTTAAAAAAAAATCCCAATCTATTATTTCATGCTATAGAAACAAGATGGAGCCGTTTCCATTGCAGGAGGGATTTAATTTCAGAGCGATTCAAGCGGATTTATTTATCTACTGAAATGCTCATATCATCTACATAGTTTTTATTGCACCACTGTAATATTCGTCGCACAATATGAGCAAACTCCTCCGTTAAGCCCCGTGCAAACTGCGCCAACACCTGCCAGCTTTGCTGGCGATTTTTCGCTTGACTAACTATAAGACAAAGGAAATGTCAAAATGGGAAATGGATTTTCAGAATTTTCTTTGTCTTGTGGTCAGTCGAGCAAGCATTTGCCAGCAATGCTGGCAGGTGCTGGCGCAGTTTACATAGCTTTACACACTTGGTTTGGTAAGAATTTCCCTGTAGATTTTCCGTAAAAAGCTCACACAAGGTTGGCAAATTGTCACCCGCTCGGTGGAATTTCCCAAGTGTTTTTAAATGTCTTTTTCGTTCGGGGGAAAATTTCTCACCAGGTAAGAGTGAAATTGTACACTAGGGAGAGGAAATCTCTGCCAGGCAGTGTCTGGAATATCAGCAAAGAATTGCAAAGTCTTTACTATCGAATCCGTTGTATCGCGACGCCGCATTTTCAAACATCGATTTGTTTTTGTCTTTTGGGATTTTTTGGTCCGCCAGTCAAATTATTCTAAGCCAATCAGATTCTTGCCATCTCTCGTTCACCAGTTGCTCTGTCGCGAGACTCTGATTGGCTCAGAATGGTTTTACTGACGGAACAGAAAACCAAAACAAATCGTGTTTTGAAAACGCGGGTCGCGATACAACGGATTCGACAGTAAGACAAGGCTTTGCTTTTATGAGCAGAAACGATAAGGGCTTATTCATGAATAATTCTAAGTATTAATTACTATTATTGTTATGATAATTTTTACATAAGTTTATTTTTTTAACAAATCATAAAGTCCATTATTTTGCTTGACATTAAGGTTGGTCTTTCTAGTCTATGTTCTCTCTTTAAAACGCATGCGACTTTAAAAGTTATAGTCTGAAAAGCTGTAGGTAGTAGCCTTTCAACTGAAATCAATGGAATGTGTTTGTTTCAAAGCATAGGAGAAAATTACCTTTGATTCTCTCTGGTTTTGTTTCTAGTGCCAAGCCATAGCTCTGGCAGCTTTTGGAGGTATAGTCTGAGAATCTGTAGGTAATAGCCTTTCAACTAAAATCAATGTAATCTGCATTCATCTGCTTCTTATATCCTAGAAATCTAATATATCACGTTTAATCTTAATATATTATATGGCTTAGATGGTTCAGCTCTTTTAGTAAGGTCACTGTAAATATCTATTCGAAATTATCGCCTTTATCTACCAAATTTGAAGGCTGAATTTCAGGTTGCGATGAAGCAAAGTAAAACCTTTCTTTTTTTTATACGCAATTGTAGCAATCATCTTTCGGAATGATGAAAGCAATAATTTCTATTTAAGATATCATTTTAACTTATATTTTACAACAGTTTTAGTTTTAGAGACCAAAACATAGATCTGCCTTCGGAATGTGCATAGGAGAAAATTACCCTTGATCCTCTCTGGTTTTGTATTTGTTGCAAAGTCATAACTCTAACAGCTTTTGGAGCCATGTTTCCTTATATTCCTTTCCTTTGTTATAAAATCGATGAGATTCTGACGCTAGAATGGTCGCGTTTCTATGAAGCTAAAAAATAATCGATTTTTTTATTACTTTATGTTCTACGTTTGCTTAGCAGAGTGTGTATTATATATGAATGAAAATGATTCCAATTTTAGGCATAGTGAGTTTGAGATTTAATGAATAAAAGAATATTGTATATTCCTAATATTTTATATTCCTGTGTCTTGTTTTTTTTTTTTTTTTGCGCGCCCATGTTTGCGCAAGACCCCCTTCACGACTATTCGCCATCCGCACATCTTCCCACAACTCTTTGCGACACGCGCGCGAAGACGAGGATAAAAACGAACTTTGCCTTCTTGTCAACATGTTTTTTCTCTTATGTCGTTATGTCGGGTTTATGTCAAAATGACGAACCATTCACACTTGAACATACGAAGATAAAAGTGCGCGCGCCCATGTCGTTATATGTCGTTATGTAACTAGTGTGCACATAGGCGTAACTGACCTCGATTTCACGCGCGCATCATAAAGATTTGTGGGAAGATCGGGGAAAGGTGACTTCACGTTTGTCTTTAACGTCTTGTTATGCGTAAGGGCAAGTACACAGTGTTTTCACTAGGGGGCGAGCGTTACATGTTACATGTCTAGTCCCTGGCTTTCTTGCGGGTTCCCTGTGGTCGAAAATGAACCGTGAGAGCATGGACAGCGTTTTGCGACGACACAATGGGTTAACATAATAAGTGCACCCCACCTGTACCCGCTCACACTTACTCTCCCATTAGAAACCTTATTTATAACAGGCTTAATGCATTATCAAGTCGTTGATTTACCAAACAGGTTTTGGCTTCATACCAGAACCGTTGATATTGCAAAGAAAACCCAGAAAAAGCCCAAAATCAAGGCAATGCAACATAGTCATTGCTGGCGATTGCTATCTTTGCAAAACAGTATTAACAGTTTTTAAGTCAAAACATGTCCAGGATTTGTACTTTTTGTTCTCAAATCCTCTTATAGACACTTTCGCTACCCCCCCGCGTAGAAGATTACTACCAGGAAAAGACTATGGTATAGAAACCACGTTTCTAATCAGGTGTTCAAAAAGCACTGTAAAGAATAATCGTCTTCATGTGCTACACGCACTACCGTGAACAGGTGAACGTACGTACTACAGTAAATGTTGGAAAAATTCGCGACCGGAAAATTCCCGAACACTGAAAATTCGCGGTAAGGTTCGATCAGGTCTTGGACTCCGAGGTTTTTTTGACCCCACAAAATACTTCTAATTTACCAATAGATATACAAAATACTTACAAAATAACCGCTGACGGTTTAAATCACGGATTTAACCCTTGGACCCCAAGACCCACTCATTGTCCAACCTGGCGAAAGAATTCTTCAGAGAACCTTACGAAATCCTCAAAGTTAAGAAAATCGTGATGGTCGATCAAAACTGTATTTTTACATGTAAAAGGATACATTTCGGTTGGTGGTCTTTATCACAATAAATTAAGCACGCAGTAAGGGTTTTTCTTAAATCAAACATTATTATTATTTCGAACAGATAAAGCTGTGTTATTGAGTTCGTGCTTTGTACCATTCTTGTATTGCAATCTCGCAGTCCCCGTCCCCCCCTCTAGCTACGGGCCTGATTCATAGGGCCATTTGCCCCCACACGCTTAAGTTATAATATTAATATCCGGTGTGGTCTCTTTAGACAAACCGTGTGCAGTCATCAGCTCTTCCTTTTAAAGAAGGCCAACAACGCCGCCATTTTATGCTCCCGCTCAATGGCGAGTCACACAAAGAATCCATTCCCATGCTAATTCAAGCAGGTAACTGAGAGACTTTTAATCAAATTTCATGAATTAAGTATCAGACTTCATTCGTGGATGGTTATTCTGAAATTTACTTGCAAATAAGCCATTGTATTTTCAATTATAAACAATAACAAGGGAGTGGCTGATCGGCATTCTTTAAGGACTCACCTGCTTGTATAACCACAGTAGTCTGGACCCCAAACAAACTCGACATATAAAAGTCAGCATAAAACCATGCCCCATGTGAGATGAGTAACAACTGGGCTATAGAGTCGTTATTCGCGGATTAATTGCTTCAATGCTTCAATAGACTTTGCAGACTAATGTTTATTGGAATTAAAGATCCTGACTGGTTTACTGTGCAGGGGCACAGTAAACCTGAAATGAAAAGATACAATGACAACAATAAAAAAGACAGCCCAAGTGGGGGTTTTGAACCCCCAACCCCCCCCCCACCACCACCACCACCACCACCACCACCACCACCACCTCCCCGTAGATCCGCTACTGCTGTGCTGCCGATTGTGTCTCTTTGAAATTCTTTCGTTACAACAGGCGACTTTGTAATAAAGACTAAAGCAAAAACCAAAGGTTTTATAATCACCCAAAAAATTACCCAGCAAGCAGCGGTTTTTCTTCCATACTGCACGATTTTTTCCTCTGTGCTACACAGATTTTCACTGTAACTTGCACGGATTTTTTTTGTTGCATTGCGAGTTGCGCATAACACTCCCCTCTTTGCGAGCGTGTATGATGCCTCCGCAATCTGCAAAATGCTTTTTTCGTTTTGGTTTCTTTGCTGTGCTAGTTGCAAGAAAAATAGCCGCCTAGGCCGAATGCGAGCGAGGGAGAGAGACCTCTGCCTCTAAGGGTACCAAAAGATAAGATATTGGTATAAAAATGAACCTTACACAAAGACTGCGGCAATGGCATCAACGAATTGCTAGTAAAATGGCATTGTTGTCCGCGACGGCAAATCTAGAACGGTATTTTTCTATTTTCACGTTATACGCGCGCCGTTACGGGCGTCAACGGTCGTTTTGAAATATAAACTAAACAGTAGGGGATCTACTGTTTGGGCCTTTCCCTTCATCCTTACATAATGATTCGATGATGATCGGCTAGGCGGGTTGCTAATAGGGTGATTTAGATCTACGACGCCGGTGACAGTGCTGAATAACGTATGCGCATGCGCGTGCTCTGGCGAAAACAAGCAAAATCGTAGTGTTGAATTCTTGAATCGTTCGAGAAAAGGTACGAAAGGCTGACTTCAGTCGCTGATTTGACTAACTGTACAGCATTAAAACTATTAAAACCAAAAGATGACAGATTTTTGTGATAATGAGGGAGTCATAGCCTACTTGTAGGCTTTGATAGTTTTTCCGGCACGTAAACCCCGAAAACACGAAGTTCGCATACCATGTCCGCCATCTTGGATAACGCGATCCGCAGGGGAAGGGGGAGAAAAAAATCGGCTGTGGGGTTTTCGTGCCGGAGGTTTGGTCTAGTTTTCTTAGCATTCGCCAAAATGTGACAGTTCGCCGGTAAAAGGTCGCCATTTCAAAACAAAAAGGCTGGATCAACCGCGCGGTACTGGAACTAGTCTTGTGTTTTTCAGCACTGGCGACGCCGGCAAGAAGACGCCGCCCAGCGCCCTTTCGATTGCGCGCGCACGCTTTTCTTGCCGGCGTCGCGTCCTGGGGCCCGTTTCCCAAAACACCCGAGAATTCTCGGGCCCGAAAATGTTTTATTCCATAAATTTGAAAAGCTGGCTAATTCTTTTAAAATTTATGGTATCTAAATTGTGTTGAAATATCATTAAAATCGTATTTTACCACATAGATTTATGTGAAGAATAATCCTCTTTTCTGGTTTTATAGATTTTGATCTTTCCCGAACTTCTCGGACCAGAAATTCACATGGCTAAAATATTAAGAAAGTTCTCGGAACCTCGCAGTCACCCGAGACTTTTCGGGTAACTTTTTTGCTTTAGCAAAATTTCTAAAATAGCCCTGTTGAGCGTAATCATTTGGAATACGAACCAAGGGAAAGTTTAAACTGTTTCTAAAACATGAAAGCGGTTCTCCAGAAGGAAAACATGCGAAATTTTGAGCAAAAATGCAAAATAAAGTTTTCGGGCCCGAGAATTCTCGGGTGTTTCGGGAAACGGGCGCCTGTTCAGGGCGGCACTTCATGCTTTTTCACGTCCTCTTCAGGACGGTACGCCGGCAAAAATTAGCGTGCGCGCGCAATCGAACGTGCGCGAGGCGGCGTCCTCTTGCCGGCGTCGTGGATCTAAATCCCCCTAATGTGCGCGGTTCTGTCCTTGGATCATAGTAGCCACCGTGTCTGATGGTGCGTGGGGTCTAGTTATCTAGCGGAAATGGCAGCAACTGATCGCAAATTACCAACTAAATCATTTAATGACGAGTCACGGAATGCCAAATAAAGATGTTCTGCGTGTAGAACCCCAGCACAAACTCGAACTTACTTTAGATAAACAGTGTCAATCATCATGTTTGTGCTCTCGTGTAAATCATCGAGTGGATCAAGTGTTTTCTTTTATTGGCCGCTATTAGCTGATGCTGGTTGTGTGTGTTGTTGTTGTTGTTGTTGTTGTTATTGTTGATGTACTCCCGGTAGCCAGCTTTGATGCCTTCCTGTTGCCACTGATTACTGCTACGGATGTTGATTGTTCTTGTTGTTGTTCACGTCCTCTCTTTTAGAGTTGTTTATCTACGATGATGTTGTGACGTTGCCGCCGTGCTGTTTTTACGAGTCTGTTGCTGGAGGTTGCCGCTGGGTTGTTGGTGGGTTGCCGCTCGGTTGCTGCTAGGTTGTTGGTGGGTTGCCGCTGGGTTGCTGATGGGTTCCTGCTGGGTTATTGTTGGGTTGCCGCTGGGTTATTGGTGGGTTGCCGCTGGGTTATTGGTGGGTTGCCGCTTGGTTGCTGACGGGTTCCCGCTGGGTTATTGTTGGGTTGCCGCTGGGTTGCCGCTTGGTTGCTGATGGGTTCCCGCTGGGTTGTTGGTGGGTTGCCGCTGGGTTGCTGATGGGTTCCCGCTGGGTTGTTGGTGGGTTGCCGCTGGGTTGTTGGTGGGTTGCCGCTGGGTTGCTGATGGGTTCCCGCTGGGTTGTTGGTGGGTTGCCCGCTGGGTTGACTGTAATTTGGCCGCCGACTCCATTGCGCCTTTATAGATGCCTCTACTACTACTACTCGCTGTTGCTGCTGCTTTCTGTTTTTCATTTTTGATGTTGTTGTATCGAATCGATATGGTTGGTTCCTCCGCCGATGCCACTTTGGAGAGCAGCCGATCGCATCCCGAAGCGAGGCCGACTGCAGAGGGTCATGGAAATGGAGAAGCGAGGAGCGCTTTTCTTTTGTATATCCTTCCCGTGATACTTTGCTGGCGTGCATAATCCTTCCCAGGATGCATTCCGAACAGGACGTGACCCTTTACCAAATTGAGACTCCTGGTTACGAGGCAGATTGCTTTGTGTCTTTTTTCCTGCCATTTTTTTGTGCTGTGTACCGTTTCGGTCGTTGTTGTTGGTATTTTTTGTGCACTTTTGTGCACTCTATGTTGTTGTTGTTGCCGTCACCTGATGCTGGCTGCTGTGATGCCCGCTAACCCGCAGTTGTTGTTGCTTTTTGTATACTAGTTTTCACCACCCGCGCCATATCAATATTTGGGTGACCTTAAATCTCGCTCGGCCAATCTCTTGGAGGCCTGGATCTAAGGGCTTTTCAAGACTTGTGTGATAAAGATTTGACCAAGCGATAAAGTTTTTTTGACACATTTTTGCCTCGAGTCTCAAATTGAAAGGAATCAGTATTTTTCACCATGTTTTATGGAGATCAGGGAGCGGGTAAACTTTAGCTCTTCTAAATATGGGCATCAATGCCCATATAAGGCAATGCATACGAAGGACACTATCCGTGGGGAATATGTTTGATATGGGTTGTGCAAGTTGTCGGCTCGAAAATGTAGTTGTTGGCTCCTCCATTTTTTGTTTTTCTGTGATGTTGTTGACATCGTTGCCGCCTCGGCTCTATCGTTAATGTTATTTCCTACAGTAAAAATTGCTGCTGCTCTCATATTATCATGATTATTTATGCTTTACGGTGAAGAACTACCCCTCCTTCCCCTCCCCCCGCTTAGAGCAGCCCCGAAGAAAATAACTCAATAATTCATACCAACTCCTTTTAAAATCGGCCATGTTGCAAACCCAAGTATGTTTGTGGCCATTTATTTTGCTTATCCAAATCTTATCTGCAGAAGGAATCTCGCGTATCACTAGAATGCTCGTTGAAGTAAATAACTATTTGTCATCTGGGTGGACTGCACCGATAAGAGATAATTGCCTTGCGTTTGTTGCGTCACTTTTTACAATAAAAGTTATGCACATTTAACGAAAGCACTTTAGAAAAAGCAATTTGCTAATAATGTGTTAGCTAATAGACATTCATGTTATTTTGACATTTTGATATTGCACACTGTACGCGAAACCCTGTATGTCTAATTGCAAACTTCCATGACTCAAATGCTGCTCCCAAAATTGATATATGCTTACGCCTTTTTTCCTGTTTATTTTCCGTGATATTAAATTTTGACACATTCGTTTTCGATAATTGCTGTTCGGCTCGGACAATAAACGCGCTCTCATGTTACAACGCGTCAATGTGGACAGCAAAGCCCGCCCCCATTTCACTCCAGTACAAAGACATTCACACAATTCGCAGATCAGCCGTGTGATCTCTGCACTGGCATTTTGAACAGAGCAAACACGCGCGCGGAGTTTCCAAAGCACGACGGCTTAGCAGAGCTCTGTTATCCGTCCACATATAAATATATGGAAACCTTATTTTGACCTCTCTCCGCTTGAAAGCAAGATTTCACCGGCTAAAGCACCGGGAGAGCTGCGAGTTTTCATTGAGATGAGGTTTGCAACTCGGTTCAAACGGCTACGACTACCACAACGTGTTATTTTTGCCGGGATTTTGTTCTGCTGGGTCGTTTTCTTTCTCGTGTTTACAAGCTACAGAAAAACTCAGGATGGTGAGTAAGAACTGTTGCTGGGAATTCACGTATTTAGGGGGTTTTCACGCTGGGTCTGGACTATATTTGACCGCAAATTCACCCTAAGTTCTTGCTAAACATTCGGCTGTTGGGATTCCCTAGCTTACAAGCATACGCGCTGAACGATCCACTGTTAGTTCTGTTACAGGAAATACCAACACGTCGGCTCATTAGTCGCTGTCAGTTCTAGTTTATAAAAACTGTGCAGTGTTATTTTTGGAGTTAATTTCGGGTCGAAGTCGCTTTCCATTTATCGTGGAATATACAATCGCTTCCAAACATTAACTGCAGGGCATTGGTCTCCTGGGTATTTTCCCTTTGTGCATGCATAGACCTAGCTGTCCATTTATCCATCTAATCCACAGCTCGAACTGTATACAACTAATTTAAAGCGAGGAAGGATTTTAGTCTTGCATGACCGATAACCACGCATCATAGCTCTCTCACTTTCAGCTGCCATGTTTACATTTAATTCTGTATCATGTATAAAGATTAATTCCAATTTCTTGGCAGCCTAAGACAAAGATTAGACAAGATTTGTAGAGGTTTTGTCGGGGTATTAGAGGTTTCTTAGCATTTCATACAATGTTTATGAGGAAGGGTGTAAATCAAAATGTAAACTGTGGCCTCCAAAGACTGCCTAAGATGCTATCACGTTGGGTGTCAATTTACACCGCGATTGAGAAACCTCTTATGTTTGTCAAAGAAAAACTTACTGAAATAGCTCTTAGCAAGCGAAATGATCACACAAACATAAATCAACATTGATTATCCATGGAATAATAACAATACTCCCTTTGCAATTTGTTTTTGGGTTATATTTTCCCGCAGATTGTGTGTTTATGTTAACAGTAGACACTCTGTCTGTGGAAAACGACAACACGCGATGCGAGCGGTTGATTGAAATTCACTTACGCATAAAGTTATTGCAATAACGTTTCTTTTCGCATTGATTGGTAAAATGTTATTTGACTTATTAAAGGAAGATGAATTGTCTGTTGTAATGCAATTTTCGCACGTTAGGGAAGAAGATCTTAGCGTCGTTCAGATAACATGTGGTATGGAGTGCGCATAAAAGACCGCTTCCCGCCTAAATACGCCGCTAAACCCCTGTGGAGACGGTATCGTCTGTCTGAGGCAGAATTTTGCCAATGAAAAGTAGAACTCAATAATGTGAAAATCGTAGAATTAATCTCACACAAAAAAATCTCACTTCTTAGCTTTCACCTTTTCATCTTTAAAAAATACTTTCCTTAGAATCGCAGTAAAAAATTTTACGGCATTATTATTTTTACGGCAATATACATAATAGCTTAAAGCCGACACTACTTTTTTGAATAACTTTTTTTTATGTAGATGTTCTAATTCGTTCCAGTTATAACATTGTTTGCTTAAGACTATTTTGTGTGCGTTCTGTTGAACAAAGTTATAAACACGCTTTTTCCTCTACTAATATGAAAATAGAGATCGGGGAATTGTTTCCCTGTAACCAGCCCACGGATTCACAAAGGTCTAATATAATTTTATTTCCTGATCTGACCACATTTCCGCCTAAAAGCCGTTGGCCGATCCAAATCCTGTAATTATGACGAGCCTCAAACTCCTTCAACAAATTGAACTTTTATCTTCTTTATGAACTATATCAAAGGCCCATCTTTTTTAATTGTTGTTATAAATGCTTTAATTTGAGATTCAAATGAAGATCGTTTTGGGGAAACCTCGACCAATAATTACTCCAGTTTTGAGTATTTCTACATATTCCCTAATCATAAAAACTCGCCAAGAAAGCAATAAACCACCGAAAAGATGTTTATCAGCGAAAAAAAAAGCCGAAGTTTTATTGTTATCAACCCCACCTTTCAAACTAGCCGTTTTACTCCCTTTATCAGATATAGACGATTTTGGTGAAGAAAAAGACAAATTGAGGTTTTATCTCTGGCAAACCATTACCATTGGGCCCTCCGGCAAATTCGTTTGGATCAAAGTAACACCCATTTTTGCCCTCAAGGAATGCTTCCTTTTTCGCTCAGGTTAATTTACAGTTCACTCTGATTTAAATTGCATATCTCTTTACCTTTTTTGGTATGTAGGTCTTTAGCAATTACTAAAAACATTCCAAAAACAAACAAACAAACAAAACTCTATGTTTTCTCGTATGACGCAAAAAACTGATCTAAGCTCATGCTTTACTCTCTTCTTTTCATTAGCTAATAAAAAAGACAGCTTTTACCACTTTTCAAGACCTCTACTGAAATGTACAACTTTTTCTACCCAAACTATTTTGTTATTGCTTTTCCTGACATCGCAAATGGCAACAAAATCAAGGACCTCCAAATGGTCCCCTGAAATTTGGCTTTGCACGCTATATAAAGTGCAACAATTGCTCCCAGAACAAGCGGTTTCTGTAAAGCGTTCCCGAAGGAGTTTCGCGTTACATTCTCGAGCGGTAGTGCAATGCACAAACAACTATTTGTATGGGCTTGCTTTTCCAACTTCTTTTTTGTTGCAAAAGGACAGAGTTTCCAGATTGCTCGCAGTAATTTCCTGGTGTTCGCGAATACCGCGAAGAAACAACATGTCTGGAATAAATATCTCATGTTATCTTTTGCAGCAACCTACCTATTCGTTTATTTGTTTGATACGAGCCATGAAGCACTGCGGGTTACGAAACATGTTTTGTCCTAGTGCAACCTTATTAGAAATAGGTGTAAATAGAAAGTAAATTTTCGCCGTGAAAATTATTTTTGTTAGATAATTTCCACCTTCAAAGATATATAGTGAAAATATAGATGTTTAAAGTCTCTCATATTGCTCGCACATTGCTTAAAATAATGAAAATTGGGTCACAACTTGATAATTGAATGAAGAGGCGGTTTTGCAGTCTTAATGTGAGGTGAATTGTTCTAACTGGGCGTCTCGACTTGATTTGCTAACGGCTATATCAAGTGATAAAAGGCCATGCTTGAGCAAACCCTTCCTTATTGCGGATTTAAGTTTAATTAGTGCTAAGGTTATCAATTGGTTTCGAGCCACATTGCCATCATATGTATCTAGTTTTGAGTGCTGTTTCACAGGTGTTCGGTCAACTATGAAATGATATTTACCCATAAGTCATCTGTGAATTCATACTCTGTGGTAAAATTTAGGGTATCAAGAAACTCTGGTCTTCGTTGCTTTGCCAGTTTATCATTTGCGAACTCTTTCGGTTTTTAGAGAATTTTAGTATTATTTTAGTGTTATATTTCCCGATAAGACTATTAAATCATAGCTTACTTATTATAAAATGCCCAGAACCTCGGTGAACAAATTGAATTCTGGCGAAGAAGTTTATTTACCAAATCCTATTAACATTTTCCGTAGTTTTTGTTTGAAGGGATGTTTTCTGGGAGTTGGTTCGACTCGCAAACAGGCCAAACATATTACGATGGGATTTTTTCAGTAAAACCGCACTTATGAAAACGCCAATTAAATCCCTCTTTGAAGAGCGATTCCGCAGATGAAAAGCAGTCGTTCTCTCCATGTGTTTCCCATTTACCTGAATATACCTTAATTCCCAAACAGCGGTTGTATTCGATAGATACTCGTTAATTGCAATCTTGGTATGTCCATTCCCATCCCTTGATGGCCCTTGGGGTAAAATGTCTGATCGCCAAAACTTATTTTCAACATGTGGCACCTCCGAAATCCGCGTTCCTGTGTGTGTGGATCAGCGGCACGAGTCAGTATTCTCATATGGCTATGCAACGAATGGAAACAACGCTGAAATAATTTGAAAAAGGTCAAAAGCCTAATCTGGGCTCACAAAAAAGAAGCTATGAATTCACTATGCCAAAAAAGACAAGCCAAAAAAGGCAAGCGCAAAATTTGTGGGCTTGTTACTTTAGGCTTTTCAAAATAGGATATTCTGGTCTTTTTTAATATTCGAAAGTTTAGCGCGTTTTAGGCGTCCCGCAATGAGCAATGAATTTAGTGTCTGCTCTCAAAACCACCGACAAGTTAGCCTTGGGATCCCCACTGTGTTCAATATGGTTAAATGTAGCATGATGGATGTTTCTAACACTAAGTACTGTCACAAGACTAGATGCCGCTCATACTAGAGTAAATAAGTTGCGCATCTAGTTTATAACACCAAAATACTTATCATTCAAAATACTGGGTTTTTTTTTCACCTGTTTTATTAATCGGCAGTTCCCATTGAACAGCCACGGTCTCCTTTTACGGCAGTCGCAATTGTATTTTTGCTGCGCTCGACATCCTGCACGTCAAACCATTATGTGTTTATCTCTTCATTAATTCAGTGATCTTTATTAACCAAGGATCATTCTCCTTTCCGCAGGTGAGCCCTCCGGCAACGCGCTCTCCACGCTCACCTCGCGCGACACCTATTACAACACGCGAGACGCCCGACAAGCCATTATCTGTTTATCTCTTCATAAATTCAGTGATCCTTATTAACAAAGGATAATTCTGTTGTCCGCAGGTGAACCCTTCGGCAACGCGCTCTCAACGCTCACCTCGCGTGATACGTATTACAACACGCGAGACGCGCGATGGCTCACCACCTCCAAGGAACACAACAAAAACTACAAAGTGCGCAAAAAGTTACTCCTTGTTACGCGAAACCCGCCGAACGAACGCTTCAAACTCGCACAAGTGCTGCGGAAACTCCTCGATGGATTGAGAATTACTTATGAATTCACCTTCACAGAAGACAAGGTGTTCCTAGACATTAGACATGCTCTCAGGCCGGATGTACTCACAGGTCGCTACGCTGTCATTATATTCTTAGACATACAATCATACTTAGATCTTAAAGACATTTTAAAGGAATGCATTCTTGATTATTCCAAGAAGTTCAGTACTGGGATCTTATTCTTTACGACAAACTATGAAGGATTTGTGAAAGAGTTTGACCTAGATGTGCGTAAACCCCCAAAAGAAAAAGGACCCCTTTATAACATGGTGAATAGAACCTCTAGTCTTCTCCGGATCACTAAAGATGGCGGCCAGATTGAGAAGCCACGTGTTTCACAAAAAGGTGCTGGCACCAGATGGGCGTATCTCAGTTATGATCCAAGTAGAGCCCCTTACGAGACTGTCAGCTATGTCTTACCGAGTCCGCGGTCAAAATCGCGTCGCAGTTTACAGAATTCTCCCTACGACCGCGCCTCGGTGGTAATCGACCCTGGCACAAGAGATGGGATCCAGCGGGTGTTTTTCGCAGGAGGCTTCCCGTTCTTCCTTCACTCCATGTTGTTTATGGACGCCGTGGATTATTTGTCTCCCATGCCGTTGATGTTCTCGCTTGACAGGTACTTGCAGATTGATGTGGATGACATATTTATTGGAAGCTCGGGAATTAGGATGCAGAGGAGAGATGTGGAGGTAAGTGGCCTGGTTTCATATAGTTGTAACAGTCGTTAAGGGTTGTAACAGTCGTCTGGAAATAATGCATAACCTATCACCATCTACCTGGTTTCCATATAGTCGTAACAGTCGTAAGGGTCGTAACAGTCGACTGCAAAAAATGCATTACCTATCACCATCAACCTGGTTTCCATATAGTTGTAACAGTCGTTAAGGGTCGTAACAGTCGACTGCAAAAAAATGCATTACCTATCACCATCGACCTGGTTTCCATATTGTTGTAACAGTCGTTAAGGGTCGTAACAGTCGTCTGGAAATAATGCATAGCCTATCACCATCTACCTGGTTTCCATATAGTCGTAACAGTCGTAACAGTCGACTGCAAAAAATGCATTACCTATCACTATCGACCTGGTTTCTATATAGTCGTAACAGTCGTAAGGGTCGTAACAGTCGATTGCAAAAAATGCATTACCTATTACCATCGGCCTGGTTTGCATATAGTTGTAACAGTCGTAAGGGTCGTAACAGTCGTCTGAAAAAAATGCATTACCTATCACCATCGGCATGGTTTCCTTATAGTCGTAACAGTCCTAAGGGTCGTAACAGTCGTCTGGAAAAATCCCATTCCCTATCACCATCGGCAGTTAAAGGGACTACTCCTTCAGAATTCTGCTGCCCGTAAACAAAAGATCAAAAGGTGGCAAACCCTAGACGAGTGTTGCGACCCTTACAACTGTTACGATGGTCGCGACCTTGTTAGCCATACCTTTGTTATCGTTGCCTATTCAATAATGAAACACAAATAATGTTATGAAATCTCCTAGTAACCACTATAAACAAAGTTCGATACTTTTTTTTACATAATTCAATTACTATTATTGCAATAGCCTTTCTAAATTAGCCGATGGAAATGGATGCTCTTTGTCTCTTTTGATATTTTGCTAGAATGACAAAATGGAGGCTGGCAGAGACTGTTTACTTGGTGACTTGAAGCCTGAAACATGCAGGCGGTACTCGGTGTTATTATCGCGGAAAACCCGCTCCGCTCGGTGGTCGCCATCTTATAAGAAAAGAAACACGTGTCCCCTTAATAAAAAGAAAAAGCGAGCGAGCGAGCGAGCAAAGAAAACAGACAGACAGACGGACAGACGGACGGACAGACATCAGACAGTAGATAAACGTAACACGAAGCTTAAATGAATAATATCCTCCTTTTTGCGGCCAAACATACAGACACTAAACATTACACGTTATGTCACCAGGACATGTTATCAGTTCAGTCCATGTTGGAGCAGAAGATCCCAGGATTCAAGTTCAATCTTGGATTCTCCGGCAAGGGTTATCACCGTGGCAACATCGACGAGGATGACGGAGACGATGCGATACTCGAGTATGCCCACCGCTTTACTTGGTTCGGTCACTTGTACGATCACGAACAAGCACACAAGTTCTCTCTTCAAGAACTCGTCAGATCGATGAAGAGGAACAAGAAATTTGCCAAGGTAAGGGAGAGAGTCTGATTTGGTTGTTGTGTCGGTTGTACTTCAAAGACTGAATAGTGAGCAGTCGTGCTCTTTACACAGATTAATCAATACAATCCACCGAAAATTGATAGTCGAAACTGCCAAAATTTTCGTCTTTATTACACTCGTTTTCAGTCACACGTGCACCCTGTACCTTTTGTTTACGCGTCGCAACTGTGTTTTGGTGGACGTCAATTATAACTTTGCAATATTCCAATTCTGCATCTGTCACAGCTTCCAATCGATCACAACTAAAACAGCATCAAAATGAATCGCCTTCTTAGCACAGGGGAATACCGAAAAACTCGAATTGTTTCTTATTGCGTTATTGTTGATTGGACGCCTGGTGCTTCTGGCGCTCTCTTATTGGTCAGCGATCTAACGGCCGCCGTAGCTACGATCGAAATAGCTTCCGTAACTAAAAAACCAGTCGCAACTCGAAAACGAAAAACACAAGGTGCACGTTTGGCTAAAAACTAGTATAAGACATTTTCAGGCAGACCCTGATTGTCATTTTGGAGACTTAACGGTGGATTTTCCAGACGTACTTAGTGCGGCGAATTCCACCTTGGTGTGAGGAATGTTGGAGGAGTAGAAGTGGTGGAGGGGAACGAATGGTGATACGGTTGAAAACAAAAAATAGTTTGAGCGGAGAGGTCGACTTATCTTAGTAGAAAGGACTGAAAAGTAGTCCCTAGCAGGCGCGTTCCCAGGATTGGCTGAGGGGGGTGCGCATTCATAAGTATCATATGATAAGAGCATAGTATTTGAAGATTCCTTAATAAGAAATGGCCCACTTTTGGCCGCTAGGGGGGGGGGGGTGCGTACCCTGTGCACCCCCCTGTGTACGCGCCTGCTTAGGGAACTTGAAGTCAGAGGGAGTTAGCGGAGGAAATTTGAGTTAGTTATTAGGGCCCCACTGTAAATGGTCGCCAAGAAAAAAAAAATTTCCGAAAAGGTACGGTGATGTCAATAAATGTTATTGTGGAGGGAGTGATGCTAGTAAATGTTGAGAGACAGGGAAAGGACAGTGAAGTAAAAAGATTGAGCCACACCATTTTTGTTGTATAATTGTAGCCTGAAGAATACAAATTCTATGAAAAGAATAGTTATTTAACTAAAAGTATTCTTTAGAACTACCTTTACACAAAAAAAACTGAGAAAGGAGCTTTGCTTACTAAGACTGCAAGTTGTTGTTGTTTTTTTCTTTCACAGGATCACGGCATACCGCTGAACACATCGTATGCGGTCGCGCCACATCATTCAGGGGTGTACCCTGTGCACGAAGCTCTCTATACGGCCTGGAAACGAATCCACAGGGTTACCGTCACTTCAACTGAAGAGTACCCTCACCTGAAGCCCGCATGGCTCCGCCGAGGCTTCACCTACAGAGGCATCAAGGTGCGATAAAAAAATTCTCGCTCCTGCGATATCGACCTCTTTTTATTAAGATAAGACTATTTCCCTAGAATATTCCACTTATTATTTACGTTTCTTCATTCTGATTTTTACCATTGATACAGTTATTAAACCCAATAATATTTGGTATAACGTTCAGTAAAGCCTCACAATGAATACCTCTATTTAGCGGGTATCCAATTGCCATTTTCAAATTCTCCAGCATTCAACTCTGAGATATATCCATTAGCCAAAAACCTCTATATAACGGACACTTTTCAGCCTCAAGTGTGCCCGAGTACTCCCCACGTCCACCCTATGAAATATTCATAGTTCCGACGCATGCATCAATATCCAATCAGAAAGCAGAAAAAAAGAAGCCAGCTAAATGCTCCCCACGTCCACCCTATGAAATATTCATAGTTCCGACGCACGCATCTATATCCAATCAGAAAGCAGAAAAAAAGAAGCCAGCTAAATGCTATCCACGTTCACCCTATGAAATATTCATAGTTCCGACGCACGCATCTATATCCAATCAGAAAGCAGAAAAAAGAAGCCAGCTAAATGCTCCCCGCGTCCACCCTTTGAAATATTGCCACGGTTCTTGCAATAGCTTTCGTGATTGACGTTACCATGGCTACTGTAATGTGCCCCAGGTCCTTCCCCGTCAGACGTGCGGTTTGTTTACAACCACCAACACGTTCAAGCAGTTAAAGGGTGGCAGGAGAGCTCTGGACAGGAGTATTCACGGTGGGGAGCTCTTTGAGACACTGCTCAGGACTCCAGTAAGTACCAAGCCTACGATTGCGTGACATAATAAAGACCTCTCTTTTTTCATTGCGTTACATATAATGGTAATATTTGGGATCACAGATTCAAAAGTCATGATCACGTCTTGTAAAGACATGTTGTGATTGCGTGACAAAATGGCGGTTCTGATTGCCGGACTTAATGGCGTTATTGTTGTGACTGCGTGACAGATTATGGTCGTCATGACGCACATGACGAACTACGCCAATGACCGCCTGGCACAGTACCTCGTCACCAGTCTTGTGAACTTCGTGGAGACGTGGACGAACATCGAACTTCGCAGCGCCCCTCCCTCTCAACTGGCGGACATGTACTTTCGTATGTTCCCACAGGACAAGTCGCCACTTTGGCTGGTGAGCTAGAAAATTCTTCTTTTTGGATAAAAAGATTGAAAAAATGGGCCGGATAGTAGAAATCAGCTGTTTGGGTTTCGCTGTGATCACCATCATAAACATCGTCGCCATCATCATCGTCATCATTACAACTACCGCCAACACCATCGCAATCTTCATCATCATCATCACCACAACTACCATCCCGACCAACATCATCGGCTCCAATGCAATTGTTACCAACACTTTCATACCATCATCATCATCACAACCACCACCATTATCATCATCGCAACCACCACCATTATCATCATCATAACCACCACCATTATCATCATCATAACCACCACCATTATCATCATCATAACCACCACCATTATCATCATCATAACCACCACCATTATCATCATATAACCACCACCATTATCATCATCACAACCACCACCATTATCATCATCATAACCACCACCATTATCATCATCATAACCACCACCATTATCATCATCATAACCACCACCATTATCATCATCACAACCACCACCATTATCATCATCACAACCACCACCATTATCATCATCATAACCACCACCATTATCATCATCATAACCACCACCATTATCATCATCATCATAACCACCACCATTATCATCATCATCATAAACACCACCATTATCATCATCACAACCACCACCATTATCATCATCATAACCACCACCATTATCATCATTACAACCACCACCATTACCATCATCATAACCACCACCATTATCATCATCATAACCACCACCATTATCATCATCTTAACCACCACCATTACCATCATCATAACCACCACCATTATCATCATCATAACCACCACCATTATCATCATCACAACCACCACCATTATCGTCATCACAACCACCACCATTATCGTCATCATAACCACCACCATTATCATCATCATAACCACCACCATTATCATCATCATAACCACCACCATTATCATCATCGTAACCACCACCATTATCATCATCATAACCACCACCATTATCATCATCATAACCACCACCATTATCATCATCATAACCACCACCACTTTCACAACCATTACCATCATCATCAACGCAATCACCATCTTCATCACCACCACTATCATTACCGCCGCTTTTCTCAACCATTACCATCATAACCAACGCAATCACCATCTTCATTACCACCACTATCATTACCGCCGCTACTCTCACAAACATTACCATCATCATCAACGCAATCACCATCTTCATTACCACCACCGCCAATTTCACAACCATTACCATCATAACCAACGCAATCACCATCTTCATCATCACCACTATCATTACCGCCGCCACTCTCACAAACATTACCATCATCATCAACGCAATCACCATCTTCATTACCACCACCGCCAATTTCACAACCATTACCATCATAACCAACGCAATCACCATCTTCATTACCACCACTATCATTACCGCCGCCACTCTCGCAAACATTACCATCATCATCAACGCAATCACCATCTTCATTACCACCACCGCCAATTTCACAACCATTACCATCATAACCAACGCAATCACCATCTTCAGTACCACCACCATTATTACCACCGTCAATTTCAAAACCATTGCCATCATCATCAACGCAATCACCATCTTCATTACCACCACCATCATGACATCCACCACCATTATCACCACCGCCAATTTCACAACCATCGCCATCATCAACGCAATCACCATCATCACAACCACCACCATTATCTCCAGCGCTAATACTGTGTTTGTGTTTTTCTAATCTTTGGACCTGGTTATAAGTAACAATCTTTTAACACAATTGCTTCATTTTTAGAGTCCTTGTGACGACCCTAAGCGTCACCTGGTCATTTGGGATAAACAAAAGTCTTGTGCCAAGTTTCCCTCATTCCTTTTGATCGGGCCACCTCATGGAGGACTGGAACTACTGCAGTCTCTAATCCACTTGAACCCTGATGTCCTACGCATGCGCAAGACCAATGATACCGCTGGGGAAAGCGAGTTCTTTAGTAGTGATAATTACCTCAAGGGTATAGACTGGTGAGTGATCACCTCCGCCCCCTACCCCCCCCCCCCCCTTCCCCCACGAGCTACCTAAGAGAAAATGGTCCGCTAAATGGGTATCCGAATCCAACTCCACCACGAGCTAACTAAGAGAAAATGGATAACCGAATCTCCCTCCCCAAGAGCTACCTAAGAGAAAATGGTCCGCTTAATGAGTAACCAAATCTCCCTCCCCCACGAGCTACCTAAGAGAAAATGGTTCGCTTAATGGGTAACCGAATCTCCCTCCTCCACGAGCTACCTAAGACAAAATGGGTGAACAAAACGTGCGGAATGTTTACTTGCGTGTGATAGGCCGAAACAAGCATTTCATTGTGTGTGATAGGCCGAAACAAGCATTTCATTGTGTGTGATAGGTCGAAACAAGCATTTCATTGTGTGTGATAGGCTGAAACAAGCATTTCATTGCGTGTGATAGGTCGAAACAAGCATTGCCACACGTCCCTTGCCACAAGATGACATACCGTATTTATTTATTAGGTACATGCAGCGGTTTAAGAGTCCTTCGGACCCGAACCAAGTGACGTATGAGCCGAGTATGCGCTATTTCACGAGCCAGGCCGCCCCGCGACGCGCAAGCGCACTACTCAAAGGCGCAAAGATTGTGTTTGTACTTGAAGACCCCGTTATGATAGCCTATGCACACTACAAGGTAACTACGCTTAGGATATTTAAATATATATATATTTACGCCGATGCCCTTCTTGTAGTTAATTTGGCATCCGTGGTTCTCGCGGGTCCTTAAAAGTCTTAAAATGTCATGTTTTTATTTCAAATTACAAATCCAAATGTATTCAATTTCACGTTTTGAAGGCCTTTAAAAGTGTGGTAAAAATAGTATCCACTCGTTGCAAATTTATTGACATAAAAAAAAAATTATTGCGAATGTTATGCTTTGGTTGATATATTTGGATTGTTACTGATGAAAGTGTTATATTTGTGCAAGTCCACGCTGGTATTAGATTTTGTAAGTCTGTAATGTAATGTGTCAATTTGTTGGCTGTCCAGCTGCTTGAACCATGGCCATCTCAAGGCCAGGAAACATTCCTTCTGTCTTTTATGTCTTTATTAGACTAGCAACTTCTTCAAAAGGTCATTAGTAGTTTGTAGTGTCAGGCTTGAGAGTTTTGGAATAGTATCCCCTCGTTGCAAATTCATTGACATATAAAAGAATGCCATATTCGATACTGTAATAATTGTGCGTATTTAGTTTTAAAACTAGCTATTTTCTTGTTTTAACAGCACTTCAAGAAACTCAACAAAGTCGTCGATACAAAGTTTCACGAGCTTGTGACCAGCGGTACTACGCCCGAGCTAGAGAGCACGCGCAAAGCGATCTTGCGCCCAGGCCACTACGCCGAGCACATCGGTAGATGGATGAAGTACTTTGATCCTAATTACATGCTTATCGTCAACCTTAAAGACTTGGTTACTCAGCCGGTTGCCGTCATGAACGATTTACAGGAGTTTCTTGCACTAGACCGTCGCCATGACTACGAGAATTACCTCAAGTAAGTTAATTTTAGTAGAAACTTTCAAATGGCCCACATAACGCTCACAGCCTTATCGACTGGGTCTCTAGCGCGGGCCTCTTTTCACAGGGTCTCTTTAGCATGGGCCTCTTTTTGCTGGGTCACTCTAACATGGGCCTCTTTTAATAGTGTCTCCCTAACACGGACCTCTTTTCACAGGGTCTCTTTAGCATGGGCCTCTTTTTACTGGGTCTCTCTAACACGGACCTCTTTTTGCTGGGTCTTTCTTACATAGGCCTCTTTTTGCTGGGTCTCTCTAACACGGGCATTTTTTAACAGGGTCTCTCTAACACGGGCTTCTTTTAACAGGGTCTCTCTAACACGGGCCTCTTTTCACAGGGTCTCTTTAGCATGGGCCTCTTTTAACAGGGTCTCTCTAATACGGGCCTCTTTTAACAGGGTCTCTCTAATACGGGCTTCTTTTTGCTGGGTCTCTCTTACATAGGCCTCTTTTTGCTGGGTCTCTCTAACACGGGCATTTTTTAACAGGGTCTCTCTAACACGGGCCTCTTTTCCACGATTCTATCATCTACAGCCTTCCATTTCTCGTAATTACGGTATACGTCCACAAATCGTACCTTCTAGCTTTTACTTAACATTTCATATAACATTGCTGAATTTTTGTTTCAGATTTAACAGGACAATAAATTCTTACTGCTTAGTTCAATCCCATGATTTACCACGCACCTGTTACACCTACGAAAACAACACTCCAAGCATACTAGACGAGTCCACGATCAAGTACCTCCAGCGGTATTACGCAAAGCACAACCACAACCTCATGCGAATAAACCAAAAGATAAAATTCAAGCTCCCTTATTGGCTGAAAGACATCGGCAAATGAGGCGGTCTTTACATGTGGACAACTCAGCTGGTCTAGAGACCGTGGCCTGGGAACTACGCGGCCTGGTCTGTGAAGAGTGACCTGGGAACAAGTTGACTACAAAAGGAATATGTGACGAAAAATTTGACCCGATTACAGCTGTCATGCGCAGTGATAAACTCGGCACAAGCCAACCTCAATCAAGTAATTGATTGTAGAGACCGCCATATTGTTTTTTGAATGCAAAGCACACTTGAGAAGACTGGTAGTATAACTTAATTTATCATTATTTCAATGGTAATTATTGTACATATATGAATGTATATAACCGTAAAACATTTTCACGGATGTTATAACCTGTCTAAAGACAGTTCAATCCATGTCACGGATACTTAGTTTCCTCGAAATAGTAGAGTCTATTTAAACAAACTTCTTTAAATAGAAAAATGAAAAAGAAAAGATTTTATTTTTTATCAGAACGAGTACCCGTAGTTTTATAACAAAATTATATACTACACATTTCCTGTTATTGCAACAAATATGGGATTACATCAAATGTATGTATAGCTATTATATTATTGTAAATAAAAAGAAAATACTATTTACTGAGAGACGGAAATGGGAATTCTTAATTAAAGATATGTTTATATTACTCATGTTGTCACTTTTTATCACGGGTATTATGTTTTCATATTTCTATTGTATTCCTGTCTGATATTCTGTTAGCCCAAGGTACATGAACATCCTGCTACACTCTTTTTTTTTATGAGAACGTCTAATTTTCAGTTGAGGCTGGAATGTTCTAGTCTGCTTAGGGAAAGTTCATTTATTATCCCGAGGGGGAGGGGGGGGGGGGCTCGAGAAATTTCCAAGGTCTAAAGGGGGGGCGTCGAAAGTGTTTGGATTTTAAAAGGCGGATCAATTATTCCTTTGGGTGTTATCGCTACTATATAATTTGACGTGTCAAATCATACTTGGTTTAACTTGTCTCGGTTTGGGGGCAGTTATTTGGCATGCACAATCCAGGAGTTCAGGATACGTATCAAGCCACGTCTTATCTAAGCAATGCAAACCTGTATACACCCTAAATACATCTTTTTATGGTTTCCGCTATATAATATTGTTAAGTGCTTATGTTCCATATCTATAATATAATCAAAACGTTTTAATGCTTTACTGTAAGCGCCCATTCTCCATCATCAAAATTCTCGCTCATATCGTGTCTTCCTCCCTTTTCTCTTTTCTCGTGCTGCGCTTTTCTTGCAAAGCGAAAAGCCTTTTTGCTTTTTCTACGTCATCTATAGCACCAACCATTATCAGGTTGCAACCTGAATTTAGTTACCCAAATTCCTTCCCCTCCACTTTCTGTCCTGTTTGCAGCTAATCTCTTAATCGTCCATATAACATTGTCATTGCCGTTCCTTCCTTTGCTCCTTCTTTTATTGGTTTTCGGGAGGGTGGGTGGGGGGGGGGCAACGAAATAAAGGGGGAAGCGTAAGCGAGGGCATGGAAAATTTTGTTCCTCCTGAAGGGGGGATCAACTAATTTTATCCCTCACTTTTATCAAAATTTCCCCCTCGGGATAATAAATGAACTTTACCTTAGGAAGCGTGCGTGACACTAAAAGCAGCTGCTAAGCGGACTAGGAATGTTCTTATTTTTGGAGCATCATGTTCTTAACGATTAACTTTTAGTGTATATAAAAATATAATACCCAATGAATTATTAGGAAGAGAATTACACAATTGATCAATAGCAATATAAGATATAAGGTTCTTATGTGCACAATTTGATATCGCATTTTAGAACGCAGCACTCTAAAAAAGCAATATTTTGCTGCTATCTGAGCCTCGGCATGTTCTTAGAATTTGGTGAATTGTCAGGCTGGACGTTCTTATAAAAAGTTTCTTATAAAAAATAGTGTTGTGCTTTAAGGAAAGGGAGCTTGAATTTCTAAATTGAAATATAAAAAAGTTGAACCGAAACTTTCTACAGTTTTCAATATTCGGCAAACTCTTGCTGACGATAGACGATTTCCAGCAGCTAAATCGCCT